>NC_048601.1:60647694-60710122 GCF_003668045.3 Cricetulus griseus | reverse complement strand
TAATATGGTCCTGCTGTTTGAACAGATATCCAGATATCTGCTTTTTCTGCACTGTGGGCTTCAGTAAATTAGTTTTTGCCTCTGTTCCTAGTTTAAGCATGTCTTAAACAGGTTTCGGCTTCTGGCAGACTCATCTGAGTATCAGTTGCTGACTACAGGCTGTTCCTAAGTAAATTGCAAACCCTAGAGCTGCTGTGGATGTGAACCAGTCCAGCTGATATGGACACCCCCTGTCTCTGCCAAAGAGTCTGCCAACAGCTCCTGCTGGGTTTCCCATTGCCTAAATTCCTTTTTTGCTTTTGACTAGAATTTCAACCTTCTTGGGTCCTTAACTTCATCCCAAAGTCAGCAGGAAGTAGCATGGGAAGAATACCTCACCCATTTTCCCTGGTTGAAATGATAAGTCAGAAGGAACTCCCTTGCATGGGGATGCCAATCACTCCTTAATGGGGATGCTAGAGAGACAACAATTCCATGATTGGAATTTCCAAAAAAAAATGGGGGAATGAAGGGACCAGCTTCCCATTTCAGCAGCCATAACAGTCGAACACGTGCTTATCTGACCTTGCCTTAGTCAATAGGAGGTCAGATGCCTGACTCATGGCAAGGAAACAATCAGAAGTTAGCTGGTGGTGCTATGCTTTATGCCTCTGGGTGTGTTTTATGGACAAGTGCACAGCAAAGATGTGCAGAGCATAGCAACTACCCTGGGAGAGCCTATGGGCCATAACAACCAGTTGGCCAATCAACACAGGGCAAACCCTCCAAGCATGGAGCCACGCCAATCCTGAGCCTGTGAATAGCCCTAGACACTCCCCTTATGCTGCCCTACAAGATCTCTACACAGGCGCTTCCAGCGGTCTTTCAAGCTAACCGCCATGGCAGGTGGATGGAAGGCCTGAGCTAACATGGGGTTAGCTTGTTAAACAATAATAAAGCTTCCTCATGCTGTTTGCATCAAAAAAAATTCTTAGTTGGGTCATCCTAGTATATCTCTGGACACGTTGAATTCCTAGAATCCAGTTGTAGAGAGGGAGGAGTGATGAGCAAAGGGGTCAAGACCATGCTGGGGAAACCCACAAAAAGCAGCTGACCTGAACAAGGAGGAGCTCATGGACCCCAGACTGGCAACTTGGAAACCAGCAAAGGAGGGAACCATGCCCCCTGAAAGTAGGTGTAGTTAGGAGGCCTGGGAATTCTATGCGGCCCCTGGTAATGGAACAGAATTTATACCTAGTGTATGAATTGACTTTGGGAGCCCATTCCAATACTCCTCAAATTGTTCCACACAATAGCAGCAGGAGGGACATTCCAAATCTCTTTCTATGAGGCTACAATTACCTTGTTACCCAAACCACACAAAGACACAATGAAAAAAAGTGAGTTACAGACCAATATCCATCATGAACATAGATGCAAAAATTTTCAACAAAATACTGGCAAATTGAATCTAAGAACACATCAGAAAACTCATCCCCTGTGATCAAGTTGACTTTATGCCAGGAATGCAGGGTTGATTCAACATACAGAAATCTGCCAATTTAATCAGCAAAATAAACAAACTGAAAACGAATAACCTCGTGAGAAATGAAGATCAAAGGGATCAAAGGCTGGTGAAACCCACAGAAACAGCTGATCTGAACCAGGGGGAATGCATGGAACCCAGACTGCTGTCTAGGAGGCCAGCACTGGACTGATCCAGAAACCTGAATGTGGATGTCAAGGAGGAGGCTTTGGCACTCTATGGGGCTACTGGTAGTGGATCAGTATTTTTCTCTGGTGTAAGAAGAGATTTTGAGAGCCTATCACAAGTGAAGGGATGCTCTCTTGGCCTGGACACATTAGGGAATGCTTAGGCCTGGCCCAGGATGATGTTGTGAGTTTGTGGAGCACCTGTGGAGGGCCCTACCATTCATGGGGAGTGTAGAGGTGAGGGAGTGGGGGACTGATAGGGAATTGGGGGGAAGGGACGGAGAGGTTGAAGGGATTGACATGTGAAGCAAGCTTATTCCTAAACTGAATTAATTTTAAAAAGATACATCAGTGTGTATTCATGGCTACAGTGTAACAACTAGGAAGCTATGGGGTCAGTACTCTAATGCTGGAGATGGGTCTCATGGTTTAAGATTCTAATGTTCCTTCATTGTAGCACAAATCTTAGGGGGATTAAAACCATCTCTGAACTGAATAGGGCAATCCCTGGTTCTCACTGTAGTCGGTAATGAAGGACTACATATTTAAAATCGGCCAGAATCCATAATGCAGGAGGTTATCAAGTAGAAACCACAGATTCACGAAGAACAAGGTTGGAGGCTTTGAATTGTGATTTTCAGCAACAAGGCCCACGAAGTGTCTGGAGATGAATGTTCAAGTGCTGACATTCAAATTTTGTTTTGAGGTGAAAGGACCAAGGTCATCAGGAAGATAGAAAAAACTCCTGGAGAAGCACAGACACAGATGGCAGACCCCAAGAAAAGATGTGGGACAGTCGGATGAGGTGATACATTAGTCATGATTACTAAAGATTGCCTGAGGATTTAGAAAGCAAAGTCAGCCACCAGCCCTAGAAGTCAGGCACACACCTTTAATCCCCGCAGCCAGAAACTGGGTGGTGTTGGTACACACCTTCAATCCTAAAGCTAAGTACTAAGAGGTAGGGATCTCTCTTTGTCCTAGGCCAGCAAGTGGACTGGAGATGGAATGGATTCAAAAGAGTAACAGATCACACACCTTTAATCCCAGCACTAGTTGGCTATAAACTATAGAAGCAGGGTCTTCAGTAGTCAGTAGGAGGCACTGATTCTCCCGACACACTGAGGAGTAGAGCATTTATTCTCCTTCCACACTGAAGACAGGGCGATTCATTCTCCAGCCACAGTGGGGATAGGAGCACTCATTCACTCTCCAGCCAAGCTGAGGAAAGTTACAGGCTCTGGCTTGGTGAGAGCTACTGTAGACAGGATCAACCCACTCAACCTGATAAGCTAGTGGTCCAATGCTTTCCATTTCTGCTATTCAGCTTCAAGTCTGAACACCAATATCAGTCTCTGGGTCTTTATTTTTCATGTTACACTGGGATTTCAAGAACACTGTGGAGAGTGGAACTGAGCTGAGGGAAAGTGTTCCTCTTCCCTTGACAGACTAGCTGAATTCCTTCCTTTCTCCCTTTCTCTGGAGATTGTGTCTCCCTATATAGCCTAGACTGGCCTCAGTCTGCGGTTGTCCAACCTCTGCCACATTTCTGCTGGAGTTTAGGTGTCAGTCCTCAGTATTTGGAGAGGTTATCATGGTGGCCGACTCAAGTCAAGACAATCACATTTGAAATAAACACCTCCAATTGTCTTAATGCTGGGTGTGGTGGTGGAGGCCTTTAATCCCACAACTCAGGAGGCAGAGACTCAGAGAAGTCTATGAAGTCTAGGCCAGCCTGGATTAGAGAATCAGTTCCAGGCCAAATGGGGTTACATAGTGAGACTCTGTTTCAGAAAAGAGAGATACATTTGACATTGATATTCATCCCTGTATTTTTACATGATCATATCCACATGCACTTAAAACATCCTTTTGCAAACTTCTGTGTGTCATTGATAAATGTATGAGAAATTGAAGCTATGTGTCCACAATTGAGATATGTGCAAGGAGGGATTGCCACTGGAGGTATTCCCCTTGATCTGAATATTCATATACCTGTCAGTATAGTGATGATTTAATTTTTAGACTTCCCTCTGTCTTTCAATATTTCTTGATGAAAAGAGGATAAAGAACTAGTGGTGGACTTGGATGATGCCTGTCTGTCCAGTGTCCGTTTATTTCTGGCTTTGCTATCCATCTTCCGACATCATATAATGACACCACAAATGCTTCATCCTTGTTATCTGAGGCTCAAGTTCAACAAAAATAGATTGCTTCCCTGGCCAGGCCTCCTGAGTGACAGGAATGAGGGATCTTTGCAGTCAATGAGAGAGCCCTGCCCATAAAAGGGACAGATCAGAGCCAACTAAAGCAGGGTAGGTGTCATGGCCATTTGGGTTGTCAACTTGACTGCATCTGGAATTCAACATAAGACAAAACTGACAGGGACACCATGGAGGGATCTTTTCCTAATTAAATCAGGGAATTGAGAAGGATCTTTGAGGTGGGCAACACACCTTCTTGAATTCGGAGTTTTGTGGGTGGTGACCCCACCTCTAATCTGGACCACACCTTCTGCTGGAAACCTATAAAGAAAGCAGCATGGCCACCAGGTTGCCTATGCCTTCCCTGCTGAGGGCTGCTTGTTTCAGGCCAAATATCTCATCCCCCAGGAGCTCTTTAGGAGTGAATCTCAGAGTTCTTCATTGGAGGGAGGAGAGAAGATAACACATCTTGACAGCCCACCAGAAAAGTCCTGAGCCAAGGACAAGAGAACCTCCTAAGCATGGGTGACACTTCTGGGACAACAAAGGACTGCTTCATCTCCCTGTGTACCACAGCCTGGAGCTTTTACAAACTGTGTAAACAGTAACAAACAGTGGTGAGAAGAGGAAATGGAATTTTTACTCAGAACCGGGAACAGTGTTTCACTAACATAGGATTCAAGTGCTGCATTTGTACTGGACACTTGCTTTCTCTGTATATCTGCTGAACTTGTGTGTTTGTGTTCTAAAAAACTTCTGTGTGTGACTATTAAATATTGGTTCACCAAAAAACAAGCACGTAGAATTTTATTCTGACAGCTGACCTGAAAAAGGGAATCTCTTGGTCCTCAGACTGATCACTGGGAAACCAGAATGGAACTGATCCAGACCCCATGAACGTGGGTGGCACTGAGGAGACCTAGGAAATCTATGGGGTTTCTTGTAGTAGATCAGTACTTACCCATAGCATAGGAATGGACTTTGGGAGACCATTCCACATAGAGAGATACTCCCTCAGCTGGGATACACAAGGGGAGGGCCTAGGCCCTATTCTAAAGGATATGACAGACACTGAAGACGCCCTATGGAAGGCCTCACCCTCCCTGGGGAGCAGAAATGGTATGTGTTATTGGGGGGCAGGGGAGTAGGGGAGAGGGAGGGAACTGGGATTGACATTAAAACAATCTTGTTTCTTATTTAAATTTAAAAATGGAGAAAAAATTGCTTCTGTAAACATGTATTCTTATCAGTCTCTATATACTTATACTATATTCATTAAATAATTTTATCTTTGTAACATTTTTATTATTTAATACCATAAGACTTCATAGTAAATAATTTTTCATCTCATATCCTTGTAACATTTTTTTCTGCAAAATGCATGAGACTTTATTGTTGTTTAATGAGCTAACCCCATGTTAGCTCGGGTCTTTCACTCACCAGCCATGGCAGATGGCTAGCAAAGACAGCTCGAAGGGGCTGCATAGAGATCGTGTAGGGCAGGGTAAGGGGAGTATCTAGGGGTACGCACAGGCTCAGGATTGGTGTGCCTCCAGGTTTGGAGGGCTTGCCCTGTGTTGATTGGCCAACTAGTTGTTATGGCCCATAGGCCCTCCCAGCGTAGTTTCTATGCTCTGTGCATCATTGCTGTGTGCTTGTCCATAAAGCACATCCAGAGCTGTAAAGCATACTACCACCAGCTAACTTCTGATTGGTTCCTTGCCACAAGGCAGGCACCTAACCTCTAGTGACCAAGGCAAGGTCAGAAAAGCACATGTTACTGTCTTGGATGCTGACAGGGGCAGGCATCTGACCTTAGTGATTAAGACAAGGTCAGACAAATACGTGTTTGGCTGTTATGGCTGCCAAAATGGGGAGCTGGTACCTTTATTCCCCATTTCTTTTTTTGAAATTCCAATCATGGAATTGCTGTCTCTCTAGTGCCCCCATCAGGGAGTGAGATATATTGGCATCCCCATGCAAGGTAGTCCCTTCTGACTTAGCATTTTAACCAGGGAAAATGGGCAGCAAATTCTTTCCCATGCTACTTCCTGCTGACTTTGGGATGAAGTTAAGGACCCAAGAAGGTTGAAATGCTAGTCAAAAGCAAAAAAGGAATTTAGGCAATGGGAAATCCAGCAGGAGCTGTTGGCAGACTCCGTTGGAGAGACAGGGGGTGTCCATATCAGCTGGACTGGTTCATCCACAGCACCTCTAGGGTTTGCAATTTACTTAGGAACAGCCTGTAGTCAGCAACTGATACTCAGATGAGTCTGCCAGAAGCAGAAACCTGTTTAAGACATGTTTAAACTAGGAACAGAGGCAAAAACTTATTTACTGAAGCCCACAGTGCAGAAAAAGCAGATATCTGGATATCTGTTCAAACAGCAGGAACATATAATTTTGAGTCCTAGCAAAAACTACAGATTTGGGCTAGAAGCATGTACATTTTTCTTCTGTCCAGAGAGCCAGGTATGGATTGGACAGAGGTTCATTTGGCCTGATGAAAAGCCCTTTAAGTTTATACCTAGATGACATCTAAAATAAACTTAAAAACCTTGAACTTGTGACTGAACAGTAGATAGTCATTACTTTATCAGCTAACATGCTGACAATAGCCTATAGCGGATCTGAGTGTCTGGTGCGGTGCTGTCAAAATGACAATCATTAATATTTCAGAGATCTGAGACGGGTGTATTTTATCAGAATCTACTAAAAAGTGACAGAAGCCAGTCCATAAACAGTTAGCCACACCCAAGTATCTCCATTATGGCTGGAGACAGATGTCTCAAAGAAGAGCAATCTTCGCCAGGCCTATAAGGTGAGAGGTTTTTTGGGTTTTTTTGTTTTTCTCTCTGTGGAAGAGGGACATGGAAAAGACTAACCTTGTTTTGTCTAGGCAAAGGGGGTGAAATCAATTTTCCAGTGTCCAGAAGCTTTGCCCACAGTCTCAGCCAGCTCCTGGCAGGTAGCAGCTATCACATCTCGCTCACTGGTCAAGGTGCAGGAACTGGGGTGCCTCATAATCTTCTTTGGAGACTTTGGGTCACTGTCAGGATCTGTCAGTCTGCTTGATATTATAAACTTTAAAGATAACAATTTAAAAGCCATATTCTGCAGGTCTCTGAAGCATTAGAGGTCTGTCTGTCTGTTTTAGTTACTTGCCCTAAGCACACAAGAAACATTCAAGTGGCTATTAAGGTCTTATTTCTGTAATTAATTTTCAGACTGACTGTAACTGGTTTTAACTTAGCAAAATATTTGAAACTTAGCACAGTTGGATTTAAAACTGCAAAGAGTTACCTTATAGTCCTTAAACAATAGCTACATGTACACATTTTAGCTGCTTGCTTAAACTTCTTTCTGAGAGAGAGTTTTTCTGTGATTTTGGAGCCTGTTCTGGAATTCGCTCTGTCAACCAGGCTGGCCTTGAACTCACAAAGATCCACCTGCCTCTGCCTCCTGAGTGGTGGGATTAAACGCATGTGCCAACAATGCCCTAAACTTAACTTCTGAAAACATAAACTGTAACATAATAGATTAGCATCTTTTATAAAACAAGAACTTTATATTGTCAGGCTTTGCTTAAAAATGATTCCAAATTTAAGCTCTTTAAGTACAAACATTAATAAAAAGACATTTTTAGAAAACACAAACATTTAAAAATCTTGTTTTACAAAGAAATTTAAATTCCCTTAATGTCTTTCTGTAATATATAGAAGCATTAACATTTTAAATCTTAACTGAAAAACTTGTTTCTAGGATGGTACCTCTAATTTCCATGTGGTCTTTAGTCAAGATGGCAGTTTAAGTATCTTTTTTCAACTTTAGCAAAATGGCTACCAGTCATTTTGTGCCACATGGCTGGCTACAAAATGGTGGTGACCCTCACCATTTGTTTTTGCTACATGCTTGTAACAGAACTTAGGTTATGCCAGGAAACAGAACATTTTAAAGCAAGTATACATAATTTACTTGAGAAATAAACAGGACTTTTTAAACAGAATTAACTTAATATGGTTAAAATTTTAACTTATATTACCAATTTTTAAAATTTACTATTTGTAGACATGAGAAACCATAGCAAACAGTTTACATTTTTTTCTTTTAACAAGGTTTTCTCTGACCTTCTACGACTTGCTTTAACCCTCTATAACTTTCTATATTATTCCTCTGATTTTCTTAGACATTCTTAGACAAATTTCTCTTTCTCTTTCTCTCTTTATTACTTTAGTATATTCTCTCATTTCTCAGTCAACATAAAAATTCTTGTCAAAGTCCCTTTTACAGTTTTAATAACTTTAAGGCCATTTTTTAGAACATCCAAAGCAGACCAGATAGTTCACCCACCCGAGTTCCATGTGCTAAGGGAAAAGACATGGGGGAGGGAGTGCTGCTGGTAATCCCAGACCCTCGGCCAATGCAGGAGTGGGAAAAAAAAACCCCACGGTCTCCCTGCATACCATGTGTGTGGAGCATAGAGAAGACCCGGCAGCTAGGCAGATGGTGGCATTGCCGCCATATGCCCAGAGCAAGGAAACTCCTGCCACAAGCCAGGACCCATGGCAGGATGGCAGTTGGGGCAGAGACAGCCCCACTTCGAAGGCCTCACAGACCAGCAGGTGAAGATAGAAAAACAGACTCACCTACATCGACCAGGCTCAGCTGTAAGGGCCACAGCAATGGTTGAACTTCAGAGTAGCAGCCTCAGGGGACTCCACCGCAGCAGACTCTAACCCTAGCCCATGGCACATGGCAGATAAAGTCCTGTCCCGCACCACATGCTCAAGGCGGCAAGAAAATACCCTTGACCCATGCATGCCATGTGCATGGGCAGTAGGAACAGAAAGAGATGTTTAACACAGACTAGGGTCCTATTCGGGATTTCAGATGGCTAGCCCCATGGAGATCAACTTGGTCTGAAACCAAGTCTCCCCTACAGATTTCGGAAGGCTGCCGCCTGAACCTCCACCCTAGACAATTCTTGTAGGCCTACTTACAGATGTCACTAGAAACCCTAATATAGGACATTTACATTTACAAAATTAACAGAAATAGTAGACCTGAAAACAAAACTGACACACCACCGAAAAGCAAGTGGTGAGGGTGTGGATGCAACACATCAGATAACACAGATAACAAACCTGCTCAGTCACCAGTCTATTCCAACCCTCCAGACATCACAGAAACTGTACAGAAATAAAGACTGGAAAAGAAAGTTACCTGGTGTGTTGCCACATGAATCAATGAAAGGGGGTGTCATGGTGGATCCTGAATTGAAAACCAATGATGAAAACACAGAGACAGAATAGACAGAAAAGAACAGATGCCAACCCAATCCATCCACGCTGCTTATAAGGCAATGGCACCTGGAAGACAGGCGGCAAAACCAGGCAGCTACAATCACTGCTAATTGAGGAGGGTCCAAGTGTCCTTGGCCTCCATTCTTACCTCCTGGGTGTCCTCAGGGCAGCAGTCTGTGATCCTCGGCGCACATCTGCTGATCACAGTTGAGGTGGAATCCGGAGATGGGGGTGGTTAGTATGGAGACAGACACAAACAGCAGAAACAGGACAGACACAACAGACAGGACAAACCTAGTGGCAGACCACATTACAGACACAGACATGGCACCAAACCAAAATTACAAACAACCCTAGAAACGTATCTAGGCATGTCTGCTTTCTAGGCACATCTGCTTTCCCTATGGTCCAAATCAAACGACCCTCGGACTTTCATCCAGGGCGGGACTTCAAAGTCTCTGAACCCATCTGTTTCCCCCTGAGGTCCAAATTACAAATCTAAATACAAGTACAAATCCTACACAGGTACAGATCAAATTCAAGTCATGGCACCAAACCAACAAAACAGCAAGAGACATACAGCACACTGAACATGTAAGTTGTGAGCTCAAATCATCTTACCTCCAAGATTGAATCCACTCAGGTGAGGGGTGGTCGCAAATCCAGGATGAGCCCCCAAATGTTAGACCCCCGGAAAACTCAG
Organism: Cricetulus griseus; assembly: GCF_003668045.3. NCBI lineage: Eukaryota > Metazoa > Chordata > Mammalia > Rodentia > Cricetidae > Cricetulus > Cricetulus griseus. The sequence continues at coordinate 60,700,220 of NC_048601.1, read as the reverse complement.
GTCTCCAGGGTCTTAGCCCAGGAATGCAGTCACCCCAATCACCAGGCAGATTCGAAAGCTTGCTGCAAACTGCATGAGTCTTTATTGTTGTTTAACATGCTAACCCCATGTTAGCTCAGGTCTTTCACCCACCCACCATGGCAGATGGCTAGCAAAGATGAACATTTATTATTTTAACACCAATAAATAGTATATCCTTCAGAGGTGAAAGTCCTCTATTAAGAATTGACCTCTATTGAGAATTGTCTATTTAGTTCTGTACCCCACTTTTTAATTGGGTTGTTTGGTGTTTGGGAGACTAGTTTCTTGAGTTCATTGTATATTTTGGTGATCAGTCCTCTGTCAGATGTGGGATTGGTGGATATCTTTTCCCATTCTGTGGGCTGCCATTTTGTCTTGCTGACTGTGTCCTTTGACTTACAGAAGCTTCTCAGTTTCAGGAGGTCCCATTTATTAGTTGTCTATCTCAATGTTTGTGCTATTGGTGTTATGTTCAGAAAGCAGTCTCCTATAGCAATTCATTCAAGAGTACCATCTACCTGCTCTTCTAGGAGTTTCAGTGTGCCTAAATTTGTGTTGAAGTCTTTCATCCATTTGGACTTAATGTTTTGTGCATGACTATAGATATGGATCTATCTGAAATCTTCCACATGTCTGAATCCAATTATGCCAACACCACTTGTTGAACATGCTTTTGTTCCCCATTGTATAAAGTAACTGCTTTGTCAAAAATAAGGAGTTTCCTAGGCTTAATATCAGGGTTTTCAATTGGATTCCATTGGTCAACCTGTCTATTTTTGTGCCAATACCAAGCTGTTTTCAGGACTATGGCTTTATAATAGAGCTTGAAGTCAAGGATGGTGATTCCTCTGGAAGTTCCTTTATTGTTCAGGGTTGTTTTCGCTCTCCTGGGTTTTTTGTTTTTCCATATGAACTTGAACACTGTTCTTTCAAGGTCTTCCAAGAATTGTGTTGGGATTTTGATGGGAATAGCATTGAATCTTTAGATTGCTTTTGGCAAGATTGCCATTTTTACTATGTTGATCCTACCTATCCAAGAGCATGAGAGATCTTTCCATTTTCTGGTATCTTCTTTAATTTCCTTCATTAAAGAGTCAAAGTTCTTATATACATGTCTTTCTCATTTTTGATTAGTGTTGCCCCAAGATATTTTATTTTATTAGTTCCTATTGTAAAGGGTGATGTTTCTCACTATATTCTCAGCACATTTATAATTTGTATATAGTATGGCTACTGATTTTTTTTAATTGATCTTGTATCTTGACACTTTGCTCAGGTGTTTATCAGCATTAGTAGTTTGCTGGTAGAGTTTTTCAGGTCACTTATGTAAAATATCATATCATCTGCAAATAATGAAAGTTTTACTTCTTCCTTTCCAATGTGTATACCATTGATCTTTTGTTGTCTTGTTCTAGCTAGGATTTCAAGGACAATATTGAAGAGATACAGAGAGAGTGGACAGCCTTATCTTGTTCCTGATTTTTGAGGAATTGCCTTCAGTTTCTCTCCATTTAGTTTGATGTTGGCTGTTGGTTTGCTGTATATTGCTTACGTCATGTTTAGGTATGTTCCTGTTATTCCTGATCTCTCCAAGACCTTTATCATGAAGGGGTATTGGATTTAGTCAAAGGGTTTTTCAGCATCTAGCAAGATGGTCATAGGGTTTTTCTTTTTCAGTTTGTTTATATTGGGGTTTACATTAATGGATTTCTGTATGTCGAAACATTCCTACATCCCTGGGATAAAGCCAACTTGATCATGGTGGATGATTTCTCTGATGTGTTTTTGGATTCGATTGACCAGTATTTTGTTGAATATTTTTGCATCGATGTACCTGACAGATCTGTAGTTCTTTTTTCATTGTGTGTTTGTGTGGCTTGTGTACCAAGTAATTGTAGCCTCATAGAAAGAGTTTGGCAATGTCCCTTCTGCTGCTATTGTGTGGAACAATTTGAGGAATACTGGTATTAGCTCTTCTTTGTATTTCTGGTAGGATTCTGAATTGATCCCATCTGTGTCTGGGCTTATTTTTTGTGGAGGGGGAGGGGGATTGGTAGAATTTTGATGACTGCTTCTATTTCATTAGGGGTTATAGATCTATTTAAATTGCTTATCTGTTTTGAGTTTAATTTTGCTAATTTTGGTCTATCGAGAAAATTGTTCATTTCCTTTAGATTTTAAATTTTTCAAGAGTACAGGTTTTCAAGGTATTACCTGATGATCCTCTGGATTTCCTCTGTGTCTGTTGTTATGTCCCCCCTTTCATTTCTTATTTTATTAATTTGCATGTTCGCTCTCTGCACTTTGGTAAGTTTGGATAAAGGTTTGTTTATCTTGTTGCTTTTCTCAAAGAACCAACTCTTTGATTCATTGATTTTTTGTATTGTTTCCTTGGTTTCTACTTCAATGATTTCAGCCCTCCATTTGATAAATTTCTGGAATCTACTCCTCCAGAGTGCATTTTCTTCTTTGTGTTCTAGAGCTTTCAGCTGTACTCTTAATTCTCTGGTGTGACTATTCTACAGCTTCTTCCTATGAGCAATTAAATCTATGAATGTTCATCTTAGCACTGCTTTCAAAGTGTGCCATAAGTTTGAGTATGTTGTGTTCTCTTTCTCATTTTACTCTAAGAAGTCTTTAATTTATTTTTTATTTCTTCCTTGACCAAGAAATGGTCCAATTGGGCATTATTCAATTTTCATGAGTCTGTAGGTGTTCTGCATTTTGTGTTGTTTTTTAATTCTAACTGTAAAGCATAGTGATCTAATTAGATCCAGGGGGTTGCTCCATTTTTTGTATCTGTTGAAGTTTGCTATGTTGCTGAGTATGTGGTCGATTTTAGAGAAGATTGCATGTTGGGTGAAAAGAAGGTACATTCTTTTGAGTTTGGATGGAATGTTCTATAGATGTCTGTTAAACCCAATTGGGTCATAACTTCTATTAGTTTCTTTGTTAAGTTTCTTTCTGGTGGTGTTATCTAGTCATGACAATAGGTTGGGAAAGTCACACACTATAAGTGTGAGAGATTTTATGTATGATATGAGTTTTAGTAATGCTTCTTTTACGAATATGGGTTCCTTTTTATTTGGGGCATAGATCTTCACAATTGAGATTTCCTACTGATAGATTTTTTGTGATGAGTATGAAATGACCTTTTTCATCTCTTTGATTGTTTTAGTTTAACGTCTAATTTGTTTATTATTAGGGTTGCTACCCCTCTTGCTTCTTGAGTCCATTTGATTGTAAAATCTTTTCTGCGTCCTTAACTCTGAGATAATTTCTGTCTTTGAAGTTAAGATGTGTTTCTTGTATGCAGCACAAGGATAGATTCTGTCTTTGTATCCATTCTGCTACCCTGTGTCTTTTTGGGCTAGTTAAAACTGTTAATATTGAGGCATATTAATGACCAGTGATTGTTCATTGTTGTTTGTTTTGCATTTGTTGGTGGTGGTGGAATTGTGTGTGGAATTTTGCTCCTTTTGTCTTTGGCTGTTGGTATATTGGGATGATCTATTGCCTCTTTTTCTGGTTGTAGTTAATTTCCTTAGGTTGTAGTTTTTCTTCCAGAATGTTCTAGATTTGTAGGTACGTATTTTATAAATCTGGTTTTGTCATGGAAATAAATCTTGTTTTCTCCATCTATAGTGATTGAAAGCTTTGCTGGGTATAGTAGTCTGGGCTGGCATCTGTGGTCTCTTAGAACATCTATCCAGGACCTTCTGGTTTCAATTGTTTTCATGGAAATGTCAGGTGTATTTCTGGTAGCTTTGCCCTTATATGTTACTTGACCTTTTTCTTTAGCTCCTCTTAACATTCTTTCTTTATTCTGTATGTTTGGGATACACAATGGAAAGGAAGAAGTCAAACTTTCACTATTTACAGATGATATGATACTTTACATAAGAGGCACAAAAAAACTCTCCCAGGGAAGTCCTACAGTTGATAAACACCTTCAGCAAAGTGGCAGGATACAAGATTAACTCAAAAAATCTGTAGACCTACAATGTACAAATGATAAATACACTGAGGACAAAATCAGAGAAACAGGACCCTTTACAATTGCCACTAAAAACATAAAATACATTGGTTTAATGCTAACCAAACAAATGAAAGTCCTGTATGACAAGAACTTTCAGCCTTTAAAGAAAGAAACTTAAGAAGATACCAGAAAATGGAAGGATCGCCATGTTCTTGCATAGGTAGGATCAACATACTAAAAAATGGAAATCTTGTCAAAAGCAATCTACAGATTCAATGCAATCTCCATAAAAAATCCAGCACAATCCTTCTGAGACCTTGAAAGAACAATGTTCAATTTTCAAAAACCCAGGATAGCCAAAACAACCCTGTACAGTAAATGAATTTCCAGAGGAATTACCATCCCTGACTTCAATCTGTATTATTGAGTTATACTCCTGAAAACAGCTTGGTTTGTGCACAAAATAGAAAGACAGACCAATGAACTCGAATTGAAAACCCTGATATTAGCCAACAAACCTACAAACACCTGATTTTTGACAAAGAAGCTAACGTTGTACAATGGAAAAAAGAAAGCATCCTCAACAAATGGTGCTGGCATAACTGGATGCTGGCCTGAGGAGGCTGCAGACACATCCATATGTATTGTCATGCACAAAACTTAAGTCCAGGTGGATCAAAGACCTCTCCATAAATCCAGCCACACTGAACCTCTTAGAAGAAAAGGTTGGTGGTATCCTGGAACGACTTGGTACTGGAGACATCTCGACGAACATAACACCAGTAGCATAGACACTGAGATCTACAATTAATAAATCAGACCTCCTGAAATTGAGAAGGGTTTGTAAGGCAAAGGACATTGTCAACAAGACAAAATGGCAGCCCACGGACTAGGGAAAGATATTCACCAACCCTGTATCTGATAGAGGGATGGTTTCCAAAATATACAATGAACTAAAGAAGCTAGTTACCAAAACACCAACTAATCCAATTAAGAAGTGGGGTTCATATCTAAATAAAGAATTCTCAATAGAGGAATCTAAAATAGCTGAAAGACACTTATGAAAGTGTTCAACATCCTTAGCCATCAGGGAAATCAAAACACCTCTGAGATACCATCTTATGCATGCCTGAATGGCAAAAATAAAAAACACCAATGGCAGTTTATGCTGGAAATGATGTGGAGAAAGGAGAATGTTCCTCCATTGTTGGTGGGAGTGCAAACTTGTGTGGCAACATTTAAATCAGTATGGTGGTTTCTCAGGAAAAATAGGGAATCAGCCTATGTCAAAATCCAGCAATTCTACTCTTAGGAAGATACCCAAAGGATGCACATTCATACTACAAGGACATCTGTTCAACCATGTTCATAGCATCAATATTTGCCATAGTCAAAACATGGAAGCAACCTAGATGACCCTCAACTGAAGAATGGATAAAGAAAATGTGCTACATTTGCACAATGGAGTATTATTCAGCAGAAAAGAAAAAATGAAGAAATCTTCAAATTCACAGGCAAATGGATGGAACTAGAAGAAAACATCCTGACTGGGTTAACCCAGTTACAGAAAGACAAATATGGTATTTACTCCCTCATATATGGATATTAGATAATGAGCAAAGACTTAACAACTTACCAGCCTACAATCCACAATCCAAAGAAGCTAGGAAACAACAAAGACCCTAAGAGAGATATGCAGGGTGCCTGGGAGAAGGGAAAAGGAATAAGATCTCCTGAAAAAATGGGAAGGTGGAAGGAAGGAGAAGGGATATAGGAGAAAGAAGAGGTGAGAAGAGGAGGGCAGAGGAGAACATGAGGAATCAGGAATATTGAATTGGGAGATGAATAGAGGAGAGCAAGAAAAGATATATACCATACTAGAGGGAGCCATTAGAGGTTTAAATAGAAATTTGGAACTGGGGAAATTTCCAGAAATTAACAAGGATGACCCAAACAAAGATTCTAAGCAATAGTAGAGAGACTACTTTAAATGCTCTTCCACTATAATGAGAACAATGACTACCTTAAATGCCATCCTAGAGCCTGTATCCAGTAGCTGATGGAAACAGAAGCAGAGAATCACAGTGAAGCACTGAGCCAAACTCCTAAAATCCAGTTGTAGAAAGGGAGGAGTGATGAACGAAGGGATCAAAACAAGTGAAAAAATGGGAGATCACAGACCCCCAGTCTGAAAGCTGGGAAATCAGCATAGGACCGAACCAGACAGGAGGTCTGGGCAATCTGTAGGACCTCAGGCAGTAGAAGCAGTGTTAATCCATGGAGCATGAAAAGACTTTGGGTGCACATTCCCCATAGAGGGATACTCTTTTAGCCTAGACACAAGGGGGGTGGGCCTAAGTCCTGCCCCAAATGATGTGGTAGACTTTGATGATCCTTCATGTAAAGTGTCATCCTTCCTAGGGAGTGCATAGTGGTTAAGATGGGTGGTTGGTGATGGGTATGGGAGGATGGGAGAGAGAGGGAACTTGGATGGATATGTAAAATAAGATTGTTTCTAATTTAAATTTATTCTAAAAAAGAAAATAAAAATATCAGGCATGAAATACTTTCTCTTGAGTTGTTGCTCATGGTTGTTCAAGAGACTACCAAAACATTATAGGCTATTGCTGTTGCTTGCCCTTGATCAACACTCAGAGGTAGAAGAAGGTCAGTGGCTATTGCACTTTGGACACAGGATCTAGAGGACTCAAGTGGGATATGGCATGTATGCAATCTCCATGAGGACCAGCTTCAGCTACCATACAAGCTTCCAAAGCAGGAGATCAACCAATAATCTTTACCAGCTACAAGGAAGGCCTATGAATCTCAACAATGACCACCACTGAATGATAACCCTGCAATTACAATAATTGTACACATATCTTGACAGTAACCAATAGCTCTGTGACCAAAATTAAAGCCTGTTCAAAAGAGGAGCAGCATGCCTGATACTAGAAACCTATCCAACTACCTAGGGTTAGTGAAATTACAGATCCTGGAGGAGAACCTCCAACTACCACTTTACTAAGCCAGCATAACCACTGACTACATTCTTATTATTTGTTCTTCTATGCAGAGATCAGCAGAGTTTTCATACATCAAGGAATCTTCTCTTTGAAACATGAAGATTATTACATAAACCTACAATTGTTCAAAATGAAGACTTGAGGAGTTTAGTGACAGCTGATACACCTACAAAAAATAACTCCTGCACCTAAGACTTTGGGATCATTTAGGAAGAGGAGTTGGATAGATTAGATGAACCAGAAAAACAGGGTTATTTCTGTGAGGTGGTGTCTGCTATGAATGTCAAAAGCTACACACATGATATCTCACTAACATACCTGACTAAACATGAACTGAACAAGAATGACACTAGAGGACACTAATGTGGAAGGGAGAAAGCTCAAAAGGCATCAACCCTAGACATAGAACTACAGGTAACTAAGGCATTCTGAGATTAGAAATAGTCTTCCCATGAAAGAGTAAACTATTGGTTATCCAATGCCAAATGGCTAAGCCTGAAAATGTATACATCCAATTCTTTTTAAATGAATGGAGTAGGATATATTTATATATTTAGGAATATATTTATATATGCATACATATGTGCATATATGTAACAACAATTCAAAGAATTTTAAAAAGACCAAGAAGGGTATGTGGGAAGAGTTCAAGAAAATCAGAAATACTCATAAGAATGTCTCTGCCATTGGATTTGAAAAGAAGGAGACCCCATTTAGGTTTTCTCCATCTAACCACAATATGCCCCTTATGGCTTCTAGGATGTGTTCAATAAACACTGGAGGAACTCTGAACAAGGACAGGAGTGAACCAATAACAATCTAAATGGATCTAAACTCACAATTGCCTGCACCCATGGTTAAGGATACCAACATTTCAAGCTCCCAAGATAAGCACTTCCTTTGATGTGAGTCAAAAATGTTCAAATTGTTATCTTATTCTAAGGTATAGCATGTTTTCTTTTTTTAACTTGGTTTCTAACATTTTTACTGCAACCTGTGGTGGAAAAGTATTTACATCATAACTATTACACATATAAAAAGGAAGCAAATGTTTAACAAAACATGACACAGAATATAAGTTCTTTGTGTCAATTTTCAAAGGATTTTAATTGCCATTAACTAAATTGATTTCTATCATTTATTAAAGAATTTTAATACAGTTCCAAAGAATATTTGCTTTGTTCAATCCCATCATTTTAGAGTAGAAAGACAGACATCCTAAGGATTGTGAAAATGATGTGCCCATATTAGATACAAACCTACAAAAGGGCACCAGATTTTGAGATCAGAATAACTTAAACTGAGTAAAATTTACCATTAAAGTTTATAATTGAGTGACTACTAGTCCCATAATATTTTCATCACTCCAAGAAGAAACCCTGTGTCCACTATAATGGAACAAAATTTATGTTTCACTCAGAACTCAAAGACTTTTGCACTGTCATAGCCTTACATCAATATTCAAATAGATGATCCTAAAGCTAATTAAACATGTCTAAAGAATCAAATTTATCAGCCAGGTGGTGGAGGCACACACCTTTAATTCCTGCACCTGGGAGGTGAAGGCAGATGGATCTTGGATCTAAGATCTCTGTAACTTTGAGGATAGACTGATCTACAGAGTAAGTTTGAAGACAGCCAGAGTTACAAGGAGAGATCCTGTTTATAAATAAATAAATAAATAAATAAATAAATAAATAAATAAATAAAATCAAGTTTATGTAATAGCTCATAGGATTTTGAATAACTGTGTGCTAAAAACCATCTCAAGGTTTCATACAGATTTCTGTATTTTTCTCTCCCAACCCCATCCCTTCCAGATTCTTGAGAAGACATGGTAAGCACTCAGGAATGGGTTCTATGCACTTGAAACAGACTCACGACATGCTTTGTTCTTTGGACATGCATCATCTTAAATGAATGCGACTGGTACTTTTTATACGGAATATGTGAGGCTTTCAAAAAACTTTAAAAAGTTGTTTATTCTGGAAACTTTTTATAAAACGTTTCTTTTTTTCTATTTCACAGTTTTCAAATAAAATTTATTAGACATCAGACACCTAAGAGATTTAATGGAGCCAAAACATCTGGAAAGAAGTTCAAATAAATTTTAAGTCATTCACCATAACATAAACTGAGTTTCTAATCTGTGTTTTTCTTGTTTTGTTTTTTTCCAAAATGTCCATTCCTTTGTCTCTTCCTTTCCTTCAGTTTCAGTTTACTGGAATTAATTTTACGTAAAGTGAGCACAAATATCAATATTCTTTTGTATGCCAAAATTGAATTGTTTTTCTCAAGAGAAATCTCTATGTGAAAGTTAATCATGTTTGTGTTATTAAAATAGTATCCTCCAAATTGTGAGAGCCATCGCATATGGTTTGAATCATTCGTGCATAGCTGCTAATTCATTAGAAAGCATAGTTTTGAGGATTCATAAGAAAGCTTGCCAGGTGGTGTTGGCACAGGATTTTAATTACAACACTCAGGAGGCAGAGACAGGCAGTTCTCTGAGTTCTTCTGTATATGTACCAGTATCTTGCTTCTCCAAGTTACTAAAAACCACAAAATGTTTAATATAGACTGAAATATAATACACTAGGTGGTGCATTGTAAATGTTTTTGTGAAGGAATAAGCTGATTTTAAGACATGAAGAATATTACTTCACAGCTGGGCAGTGGTGGCACACACTTTTAATCCCAGCACTAGAGAGGCAGAGGCTGGTTGATCTCTGTGAGTTCAAGGCCAGCCTGGTCTACAGAGTGAGTTCCAGAACAGCCAGACCTGTTATACAAAGAAATCCTGTCTCAAAAAATCAATCAATCAATCAACTAATCAATCGATAAATAGATAATATTATTTATTACTTCACATCATGCTATTAACTGTCATGGGGTATGGAATCTTTTTTCTTTTTTTTTGGTTTTTTTTGAGACAGGTTTTCTCTGTGGCTTTTTGGAGGCTGTCCTGGAACTAGCTCTTGTAGACCAGGCTGGTCTTGAACTCACAGAGATCCACCTGCATCTGCCTCTCTGGAGCTGGGATAAAAAGGCATGTGCCACCACCACATAGCTATAATTAATTCTTTTAAGACTAGTCTCATATTTTTAAGTTTGTCCCAACCCTATTTTAGGGATACTGTATTGTAATAGGATATATATATATATATATATATATATATATATATATATATATATGTTCTTTAATTACTACTCATATTTACATATCATCTCAACCATTCCCTTGCCATCCTTTCCTTCCATGTTCTTCAATAACCCAACTGAACCCACCACCCAACTCCACCCAAGGGATAGTGAGGCCCCCCAACAGGGACCTTCAAAGTCTGTCATATCATTTGGGGGAGGGCTAAGGTCCTCCTTGCTGTAGATGGGCTGCAATAGTATCCTCCATAGGGAATTGGTTCCCAAAGTCCATTGTGCTCTAGGGATAAAGACTGGCTCCACTGTTAGAGGTCCCATAGACTGTCTTGACCTCCTAGTTGGCACCCACATTTAGAGAGCTTGATTTGGTTCAATGCTGTTTCCCCAGCTTTATGATAAAGGTCTCCATGTTATCAGTAGGTCAGGTCCACTGTTTCTCTCCGGCCCTGTCTTGACTCCTTTGCTCATCCCTCCTCCCTCTCCACAACTGAATGATTCAATGCTTAGCTGTGGATGTCTGTTTCTGCTTCAAACAGCAACAGAATGAAGGCTCTCCTTCCTCTCCCTGCCCCCAGGCTCCCACTTTGGTCAGGGGTTCTTGTCCCCATCCCCCTTTTTTGAGGGATTATGCAATCTTCTCTTAGGGTCATTCTTGTTTCCTAGCTCCTCTGGCAGTGTGGATTGTAGACCACTGATCCTTTGCTGTGTCCAAAGTTCAAAAATGAGTGAGTACATACCATGTTTATCTTTTTGTGATCGATTTACCTCACTCAAGATGGTTTCTTCCAGTTCCATCCATTTGCCTGCAAATTTCAAGATTTCATTGTTTTTTTCCACTGAGTAGTGGAAAATTGTGTAATGTACATTGTGTAAATGTACCACCTTTTCTTAATCAATTCTTCAGTTGAAGGGCATTTAGGTTGCTATTGTAAAGAGTGATATTTCTCTGACTTCTTTCTCAGTGCATTTATCTTTTGTATATAGTGGGACTACTAATTTTTTTGAGTTGATTTTGTATCCTGCCAATTTCCTGAAGGTGTTTGTCAGCTGTAGTAGTTCCCTGGTAGAGTTTTTCAGGTCACTTATATGAACTATAAAAATATGGAATGCTTCACAAATTTGGATGTCATCCTTGCACAGGAGCCATGCTAATCTTGGCATCGTTCCAATTTTAGTATATGTGCTGCCAAAGCAAGCATATAGCATGTTGTTCATCTCTTTTATAACTCATGTTGGCTATCCTTATTCTTCACTTCTACCTATATTCCAATCCTGAATCTGCTTACACATCATTCCACCATCATTTTTTTTTTTTTGGTATTGTGGTTTCTTACTGAATTGTCACTCCAAAGGCTCCTAAGTGACATATTTGATCCTGAACCATTGAAAGTGAGTGGATCATGCTCTGACTCAATCACTGGACTCATCCATTGCTATTCATAATTAAATGGCATTATCGGCAGGTAGTGGAAAGTAGAGCTCAGTGCTAATTGAGAAACTAGGGGAATGCTTCTAAAGACTATGTCAACTCCCTGGCTTCATCCTACCTCAATTTGCTTATCAACTGCCATGAGGTAAATATCTACCCCCTGTCATGGTCTCTCCCATGATATTCAACCTCATTTGTGTCCACAGCAATGATCTATCTTACCTTGCTCTAAAAGAAACTAGGAGCCAAGTAACTCGTTATTCTTTAAGTTGTTTTCCTCACACGTTTTGTCACAGTGAAGAAAATGTTAAACTCATCACAGTTAACATCAAGATTTTCCTGTGAAAGAACTGTCATAGCTGTCTTTCTAGGCACAACCCCGTCATGAAAGTTTGGACACACTGATTCCTAAGCAGACAGCTTTAAGGTGTTTGGAAATCCCCAGCAATTTTCTTTAGTCTCTAGCAAACATTTTCCCTGCTCTAGCTCCATAATAGGTGTTCAATAATGAAAACATGGATGAGATTTTCTATATATTGTTTATATGGGAGCACAAATTATTGCCTTTCAAAAACACTAAATTCTGTTAATTGGCATGTGATATAAAGACTGGAGAGTAGCATATGCTACCACAAAATTATATCAAACATTAGAGTGGAAAGAGGTTTCTCAGTCTCCACAGATGAAAATCAGATAAGAGGTTTTCAGGAGAGGTGACCCTAGAAATAGGGGCAACAAATACCACATTTTCTTTCCTTTGTGGATCCTAAATGTGTTGTGTGTTAAGTTTGTATATATACATGAGTTGTGTATATGCATGAGTGTGTGCATGATTTTTATGTGTATGTATGTATTTGTATATGTGGATATGTTTGTTATGTGTATACACATGTGTATATGTATGTTGTATCTATGTATATATGTATGTGTGATAAAATAGAAGAGAGATTACAGCAAAAAAATATATAACTGAGGAAAGGAAGGAGAAATGAGGATGGTTAGTGGATGAGCTCAAAATACATGACATACTTTTATGACATTTGTATGCAATGACTATACATTAGCAAAGAAATTTAATGTGAAGCAAAATTGCTTGGAAGACAAAGATATTTGCCACAAACTTTGATATCAGACATGAACTTGATCCCAGAACTCACATGAAAAGGAAAATATCAAGTTCAAGTTGTCATCTGACTGCACTTGTCCAACTACTTACATGTACACACACATATATGACTGCACCAAAATGTAATTAACTAAAATGTAATTTAAAAGTAAAAGAATTTACGAAAAAAAGAAAATACTGGGTAGGGGAGGAGGGATAGGGTGAGGGGAGGGAGAGTGAGAAGGGATTGACATGTGAAACAAGCTTCTTCCTAATTTGAACTAATAAATAAAAGAATATACTAAGAAATATTCAGCAGTCAAGAAGTAAGAAAGTCCTCTAGAAGCTAGAAAAACCAAGAAACATCATTTCCTAGAGCCTTCAACCTGAAATACAGTTTTTCTACATCACTTCAGCCCATTTGTTGAATACCACAACTCCATAACCATAAAAAGATAAATCTCTAATATTTAAACAATAGAATTTGTGGTAAATTATTATCGCAGGAATGGAAAGACAATACTGGGTTCTTTTCTGCATATTCATATATATGTTTTTTTCCTATTGAAAGACAGAAGAGACATTGAATCCATCATTTTTGCTGGGCTTGGCAAGTGTTTGCATGAGTGCCCAGTCACTCAGGCAGAAGAGGGAACTGTGCAGGTCCATGTCTGTGTGTGGTGCGAGCAGCTGGTGAAACTCTCAGAGGAGGTTTTTGTTGGAGACTGAAGCACTGTGGGAGGAGTATTATAAAACTGCATACAGTAATAATTCCCCATGTCTTCAGCCTGGACACTGCTGATGGTGAGAGTGAAATCAGTCTCAGATCCACTGCCTATGAAGCGATCAGGGACCCCAGTATGCCGTGTGGATCCCCAGTAGATAAGCAGTTTAGGAGACTTCCCTGCTTTCTGCTGGTACCAGGCTAAGTGGTTCTTCTTGGTATTGCTGCCAAACAGATTCTGGCTGGCCTTACAGTTGATAGAAACCCTCTCTCCCTCTGACACAGCCACTGGCGATGGAGACTGTGTCATCATGATGTCCCCACAGATACCTGAAATCATGAAAGGACAATGAACATACGCAGATACACAAACACATGTTATGACAGTTGATTTGTCTCTTAATGTCCTTGTAATGTTATACTGTCAAAGCATCATTATGTAAGAAATATGCCCTAGCAAACATTATCAAATTCTTATATTCAAAGAAGTGATTTTGAAATGATTGTAATATTATTTAATTTCTCACCAGACACCCAGAGCAGCAGGGACATGAGAACTTGGGTCTGTGACTCCATCTTGCCTGTCTGATGCAACTCAGTTCTCACTGCAAAGGCCTGGTTTATAAATTCTGAACAGCTGGGCTGGACTGGAGGGGCCCATGCAAAGCAGTCAGCAAATACAAGGCAAATGACTGGGCAGTTTGTGTGAAAGTGGCTGGTGTCGATCAAGAGTCAAAAATACCATCACAGAGAGCATGAGTAATCACTGAAAGATATCAGATTAAAGGTTTCCAACACAAATCCACTAGGACTCAGTCCCTTCTTTCGGCCCATGTAGTAACACACACTCATGTGGCAATACACAGGAGGATATTTATAGAGTGAAAATAAAATTTTGTTGAGTCTTTTAAAAGAATGTTTGAGTATACATATGATATACCTGTGTTTATGTTGTATGTATACATACCTCATGATTGTGAAGTTAAAGTTGCTTATTTTTATTGAAAATAAAATTTTTCATAAACTATATTCTAATTATGGTTTCCCCTTCTTCATCTCCTCCCAATTCCTCCATTCCTTTCCACCTCATGTCTTCTTTCTCTTTCTCTTTAGAAAAAATGAATGGCAAATAAAAAGAAAAAAAACTATATTTAAGAAAAACAAAGCAAGATAAACACACACACACACACACACACACACACACACACACACACACTCCTCACAGGTAGACACCATAAAACACAAAATTGGAAACCATATTATATAAGTAACATCAGTAATGTAGTAAACGCCAAAACAAATCAAATTGAGCAAAAAATAAAAAAACCACAGAGTTCATTTTGTGTTAGCCATATACTGGGCATGGGGCCTGAACTTAAGCATGGTTTGTAACCACAATGACTCTGTTGAAGAGAAATAATTTTCACTTTGCAAGTGGATGGCACTTGGAAATAGTTTCATTGGTGTTAGAGCTCATGTCCGTTTCCCCTACTCACCATTGGGACCCATCTATCTTAGACCTGTGCTGGAGCTGTGCATGCTGCCACAGTCTGTTAGTTCTTATATGCATCAGTCCTGCTGTGTGTGGAAGAGACTGTTTCCTCATCCAGTAGCTGACGGGAGCAGAAACAGAGATCCATAACTAAGCATTGAGCTGAACTCCTGGTATCCAGTTGTAGAGAGTAAGGGGTGATTAGTAAAGGGGTCAAGACCATGCTGGAGAGACCACACAGAAACAGCTGACCTGAGCAAGTGGGAGCTCATGGACCCAGTCAGACACCTGAGGAAGCAGCATTGAACTGAACCAGGCGCCCTGATTATGGGTGACAGTTAGGAGTTCTGAACAGTCTATGGGACGCCTGTATTGGAAACAGTATTTATCCCTAGTGCACAAATGGTCCTTGGGAGCATATTCCCCCAAGGATGGATACTCTCTCAGTTTAGATACATGGAACAGGGCCTAGGCCCTGCCCCAAATGATATGATAGATTTGATGATTTCCCCCATGGAAGGCCTCACTCTCTCTGGGAGTGGATAGGGGAAGGATAGGGTGTTAGTAGGGGGGCATGGGAAGATGGAAGGGAGAGGGAACTAGCATTGATATGTACAATGATGTTGTAATTTAAATAAAAGACAGGAAAAAAGAAATAAAAGCACTGAAGAAGGTTATGTTCTATCCTTTCTGTATTCAGATCCATGTTCAATGATCAGCAGACAATACTGGACAGTTTTGTCTAAGGACCAGGAAATTATGGAGGACAATCCAAACAGACATGTACTTCATTGCTGCCTACATATTGGATGAATTGATCCAGATGTTTCAGGTGCCCAATTCAAATGGTGACTTCCATACAGAAAATCACCAAAGTTCATATTGCTATGTTATTATGGGTGTGTGTGGTTATTTTTCATTTCTTTTAGAGTTTATGTTAGACACTAATTCAGATATTTAAGTCTCCCAATCACATTTAAGTCCTAAATGCCATGCTTAAATACATTTAATTGTGGATTGTCTATAAATTTTCTTCCCAAAGATTTGTGTATGAAAGTCTTGGTTTTTACCTGGTGTATCCAGTCACTGGGAAATGATTGGATCATGGAGTTTGCAACCTAATCATTAGCTTAATACATTGATGGCCCATGATAAATGACCTTATCCAGAGGTGATAAAAGGCAAGAAGCGGAATGGTATAAGAAGGCAGGTGCCATGGGAGTAAATCGATTGCCCTCTTCTCTCCTCTCTTTCCTCTTTCCTCCTCTTCCTCATTCTTCTTCTTCCTCTCTCTCTCTCTCTCTCTCTCTCTCTCTCTCTCTCTCTCTCCCATGAAAATAATAGACTAATCCTCTGAAACTATAAGCAAGCCCCAATTGAATACCCTCTTTTATATGAAATGTCTTGGTCATTACATCTCTTCACAATAATAGCACACTAAGACAGGCTGATTCCTGCTCTAACAACCTCTGAAATACTTGGTTTTGTGGCTATAGTTTGTAGTCTATAAGAGAAGCTCTCTATTATATAGTAAGTGATCAAATAGTTTTTAATAAATGCATAGGTGGGATTAAATACAATAATATTTCCATTGGAGAATATTGCTTTCATTTCCACAATTGCAAATTTCTAAAAGAAATATTGTAAGACATAAGGAATGCAAAATATAATATGATGACACAGAGTTAGATGCATCATAGGGACAGAGTCAGGTTTCTCAGTCTCCACACAGAAGAATATGGCCCATAAAAGAAGGAAAGGAAGCAGAAATGATTTTTAAGAATGTATCATAGCTTCAGCCTAATATGTAGACCCTAAAATTTACTAATATAGAAATTCCCATGTGTATATGAGTTTTTAGGAGAAACTGGGAGGAGAAAGCAAAGTAGAAGCTAAAACAGAGAAGAAGGAACCAAGTAGGATGTGGAAAGGGGGAAAGGGTAAGAAGAGGGCAAATGAAGAGATTGACACCTCATAAGGTAGCAAGTAAACTGCTCCCTGCTTAATATCCCCCACAGGTGAGAAAACACGGTTAACTGTACTTATGATCTTTCCTTATAACAGGTTCGAAATGCAAACTTTGAATCCCAGACTCAAGAAAGGCCATGACTACTTCTTACTTTCTAATAAGTCATATTCCCCAAAATTTCTAACTTTCTACAAATAAAGCTGGCTTAAAATACCTTTTATTGGCTATATAATTTACCAAAATGAAATTAATTTATTTGAAAATCTTAGTTAATGATTTGGTTTTGGTTTTTGTTTTGGGGACAAGATCACACCATGTAGCTCCAACCAGCATGGAATTCATTATATAGACCAGTCTGGCCATGAATCAGAGTTCCACCTGCCTTTGCCTCCAGAGTGCTTGTATTAAAGGACTGCACCACGCCTATCCAGTTAATGGATTTTGGCAAATATATGCATCTGTTTAATAACACTATATATGAGATACAGAAGGCTTCTATCACCCCCAGATTCAGTCATGCTATTTTTCAGTTAGTTTTCTCATTAATAGTTACAAGCCACTACTAATTTACATTTGGTTCCAATAGGTTGACCCTTTCTCGAAATTAATATAAGTTGTATCATATGATGTGGGCTTTTGTGTCTGGTTTCATTCATTTATAATATTTTCAATCATTCTTCCATATTGTGACATGTTTAATATTTCATTATTGGGAATGCATATAAGACATTTTATTTCATGTTATTGATGGAATTTATGAGATTTAGTTTCAGGGAAATTAAATAAAGCCAGTAGGAAAATTTGCATAGAGTTCTGGAAGCACACATATATTTTTGTTTCCAAATTCATTAAAGTACATTTGACAAATAAGAATGCTGTGTATTTATGGTGTAACATGTTATTTTTATATATGTATGTACAGTGGCATGCTTCCTGAAATCATTTCTTTGGCTGAATACACAGATACTCATGTGATGAGACAATGTTTAACTCAAGAAACTACAAACTGTTGACCAGAGTTGTATCACTTTCCATTCTCAACAGCAGCTTATGATTATAACTATAATAGATCTTGTCAACACTTGTCATTAAACAAATGTTCATCCTTTATATTTTATGTGTATCTGTTGTCACAGGTATTTTAGAATGACATGAGTTGTTTGTCCTTTTTCCTATTGTTTTTTTACTATATTTACCTTAATATCTAGTTTTTTATACATAAAACTTTACTGTAAAGAACTTTCAAATAAAAAAAAATGTTATGTTAAAAAAGGGGAAATTAGTGAATCATTTTCAAAATGAGTGTTATATTTGAAAGGAATTTAAATACTTTTCAGACAATATGTTGCAGAAAAAAATTATAAAACAAAAAATAGAATGAAGGAAAATACAATGGTGAGATTGAAGAGCTCAATAGAGCATAAAAACAAAAACAAGAGGTACAGTGGCTTTCTGAGCCTCCACATAGACATGGAGGGGATGGAGTGATGTCTCAGCAGTTAAGAGCACTGGTTGCTCTTCATAGTACCCAGGATCAATTCCTGGCACTCAAATGGCATTTCACTATTATTTCTAACTCCATTTCCAGGGTAACCAGTGCCCTCTTCTGTCTTGTGTGGACACTGTATAAAAAAGGTGCAAGACATACACAAATGTAGAACACCCAGGAACATAACATAAACAATAATTAATCTTAAAGCACTGATATGTAATTGTCAGCTGCCAAAATTTTATTTATATTATTTTATTACTACTCATATTTACATATCCATGCCCTCATTCCTTCCCCCTCCCATCCTCCCAAGTTCCCCATCAGCCCCCCCAACTCATCCCCAGGGATGGTGAGGCCCTCCATCAGGGACCTTCAAAGTCTGTCATATCATTTGGGGGGAGTGCATAGGCCCTCCTTGCTGTATCTGGGCTGCAATGGTATCTCTCCATTAGGAAGGGGCTCCCAAAGTCCATTTGTGCTCTACAGTTAAAGGCTAGCTCCACGGTTAGAGGTCCCATAAACTGTCTTGGCCTTCTATCTGGCACCCACATCCAGAGGGCCTGGATCAGTCCAATGCGGTTTCCCCAGCTTTATGACTGTGGTCTCCATGCTCTCACTAAGTAGGTCAACTGTTTCTTCTGGTTTCTGCAGCAATGTCTTGACTCCTTTGTTCATCCCTCCTCCCTCTCCACAACTGGATTCCAGGAGTATGGTTCAGTGCTTAGCTGTGGGTGCCTATTTCTGCTTCGAACAGTACTGGATGAAACCTGCCAAAAATCTTAACTTCAGGCAATCGATTCCTGTGTTGGACTTCCAGATTCCAGAACTACAAAATGAAGAAATTCTTTTATACAAGCTAGATTCTGTGGGAAATTATTAAAAACAAATAGCAGTTTACACAGAGAACTTAACTACATTGTGATTCATGAATCTCAGAAGCACTGTGCTTATACATAACATGCAGGATTTGACAATGTTACTCAACAATGTGGCAGACACAAATGAAGAAAATGTGCAGAGATGTGTGTGGTTCAGGCAGCTGGTGAAAATCAGAGAGGAGTTTTGTGTCAGAGAGTGAATCACTGTGAGAGGAGAGCTGTAATGCTGCTAAAAAGTAATAATCCTCCAGGTCTTCAACATGGACACTGATGTTGGTGATAGTGAACTCTGACCCACATTCACTTCCACTGAGCAGATCAGGAACTCAGGATGCCCATGTGGATACCCAGGGGTGTAGGGGATGCTACAGCCACGCCTGCTTAGGGTCTTGCTACAGGTGGGCCTCACCACGCCTGGGAGGGCGTGGTCAGGGTGACATAGAGTGAGGGACGCTATATGGTCAGGCTGCTTTCGTTTTCATCTTTGGCTTGCTGTACAGACTGCTGCCCTGCCAGCTGGCTAGGTTGCTCTGTAAGTAAGGATTTTCCCTATTAAATTCCCTTGTATTTTTACCTGGCTCCAAGTTGCTAATTTCCCACATTATCTGGTTGTCAGAAGTGGGATATTGTAAACCTAGTCCCCATTTGGGAGAGCCTGTGGATCTACCCAGCTAACATGGTAGAAAAGCCAGCTTCTAAGAAACACCCTCAGGGACAGATGGCTTCTGTATGGCAACCTATACAGCTGAAGGATCTTAAGAATATTAAAGAATCAGTTGTCTCATATGGTCTCCTTATCCCATATGTAAAACAGCTATTACATTCATGGGCAACCTTTAACAGGGTGATGCCCACAGATTGGGAAAGACTGGTAGCATCTGTACTTGAGAATTCATGACAAATCCAGTGGAAGGCATTGGTCAATGAAGGGGCAAAGCTCCTTGATCATCAAGTAATAAAGGAAGGTTTTGAAGGCCACTAGATAAGATTCTTGGTGAGGGTATTTATGCTAACCCACAGGCTCAGGCTGAATATGATGACCATATACAGTCCCTTGGAGGAAAGCAGCATTAAACACCTGGGATAAGGTTCATGAACCAGGAGAATGCCTAGATGCTTATACCAGAATAGAACAGGGACCTACAGAACAGTTCCAGGACTTCTTACAAAGGTTAACTAGGGCAGTAGAATTACAGGTAATAGATTCGGAAACAAGAAATCAATTATATATAAAATAGCTTATGAAAATGCAAACACAATATGCAAAAGAGTACTTTTGCCTTTAAAGATCAGATCAGTTCCTCTAGAAAAATGAGTTTTGTGTACAGCCAACATTGACTATAACATGCAAAATACTGGAGTTTGGGTAGGAGAAGATATCTCAAAAGGTTTTAATAGGCAACAGAGATTTAAAGTTCTAGAAATGAGGACACAAGGGCTTGGGAAAGAGAAACACCTTACAGAGGTCAACATAGGTACCAAGAGAATAGAGGTTACTATTACTATGAACCAGACCTTGGGTAGGAAGAGCCTTCCCCAGGAGACCACAAAGGTGCCAGGAACCTAGATGTTTCAGCTGTGGTAAAATGGGACATATCAAGAGAAATTGTAGACAAACAAATTCTAACAATGCCTCATACAGAAGGCCAATTTCTTCTGGATTGTGTTGAAGATATGGTAAGGACAGGCACTGGACCATTGAATGTAAATCGACCAGGGACATGCAAGGAAACCCGTTAAGGCCAGGAAACCCCAAGGGGGACCTCAAGAAGGCCCCCACATCGAGAAAGGTCTGGTCATTTGCAGTAGCAGTGGAAGACAATCTCTCACAGGATGAATGGATAGTTCTTTGCCTATTGTGAAAAATAATACTGCTCTAGATGGTAGTTTGAATAGTGATGAAGAATCAAATGTGAATGGACAAAATGAGAAATGCATATTTTGGCAAACTTCTACTAATGATAAAAGACCTCAGTTGAAAGTGAAAATTAATAATAATGTTATTACTGGCTTAGTTGTTACTGGGGCAGATGTGACAATTATTACCAAAAAGTCTTGGCCTCAGAAATGGCCTCTTAGAGAGGCAAATGTACATTTTTTAGGAATTGGGACTCTATCTAGAGTTCGACAGAGTGTTGGTGGTCTGCATTGGACCTGAAGGACAGAGAAGGAGACTGAAACCATATGTGGCAGATATAGCTATAAATCTCTGGGGTCATGATCTCTTACTGCAATGGAATACTCAGATTAATATTCCTCCAGTGTCAGATACAAATTATGTACAATCTTTAAATAGTAGAAAAGATCTGGTAAGATGCTATAGAAAATGGTTACCAACCATCCAGGCTGTACAGAAACTAAATACAAATGATAGACCTTCAGAGGAGCCAAAGGCCCTGCCATTGAAGTGGCTTACAGATGAACCTGTTTGGGTAGGACCCTATGACCTCTGAGATGCTAGAGGCTTTAGAAAAGTTACTACAGGAACAGTTAGAGGCTGGAAACATGGAGGAATCTACCAGCCCTTGGAATTCTCCTATATTTGTTATCAAAAAAGTCAGGTAAGTGGAGAATGCTGGCAGACCTGAGATCCATAAAGGAGGTAATTCAACCAATGGGCTTTCTGCAGCCTGGAATGCCATTGCCTTCCTTGATACCTAAAGGATGGCCTATCATAGTCATTGATCTAAAAGACTTTTTTCACAGTACCATTACAGGAAAATGATAGAGAAAAATTTGCATTTACTGTATCAACTCTTAATAATTCACACCAGTTAGGAGATATCAGTGGAGGGTTTTGCCACAAGGAATGCTAAATAGTCCTACTTTGTGTCAGCCCTTTGTACAGCAATGTTTGGAAATAATTCATAAGAAATTTTCACAATTTCTTGTTTATCATTACATGGATGATATTCTTTTATCAGATTCTAATAAGGAAACTTTGGAATGTATGTTTGAAATGGTGAAGGAAGTTCTGCCTCATTGGGGGTTACAGATTGCCCCAGAAAAGATACAAGGAGGAGATTCCATTAACTATTTAGGTTACAAGATAGACTTACAAAGAATCAGACATCAAAAGGTACACATTAGAAGGGATCTTTATCAAACTCTTAATTCTCTTCAGAAATTATTAGGGGAAATTTCTCAATTACAGATGATTATTGGTGTAGAAGGACATGACTTAAAGCATTTAAAAATGACCCTTAAAGGTGATAAGGACCTAAACACTCTGAGAATACTATCCACTGAGGCATAAAAAGAGTTGCAATGGGTACAAAACTGAATATTTGATGTGCATGTAGATCAGATAAAACTTGATGTAGACTGTATTCTGGTTATCTTGCTGTCCAGAGAATATCCTTCTGGAATTCTGATGCAGAGGAACACACTATATGAAAATGGATATTTCTGCCACATAAACAGAATAAAAAGTTAAAGACATATATAGAAAAGATTTCTGATTTGATTCTAAAGGGCAAATTAAGACTCTGTCAACTGACTGGAAAAGATCCAGCAGAAATTATAGTACCTTTAACTAATGAGGAAATTTCCTCCTTGTGGAAGGATAATGAATATTGGCAAATAGCTCTTACTGACTTTTTAGGAACAATTAGCAACAACTATCCCAAACTAACAGAATTAAATTCATGAAAAAAGACAATCTGAATTCTTCCATGCATTGTAAGACAAACTGCCATTTCTGGAGTTCTTACCTTCTACACTGA
Source organism: Cricetulus griseus (assembly GCF_003668045.3). NCBI lineage: Eukaryota > Metazoa > Chordata > Mammalia > Rodentia > Cricetidae > Cricetulus > Cricetulus griseus. The sequence goes on along the minus strand of NC_048601.1, from coordinate 60,677,221 downwards.
TGCCACCAAATCAGGTAAGGCAGTTTATAAAGCAGGTGAGATAAGTAAAGTAGTTCAAAGTCCATATACAACTGTACAGAAGCCTGAATTATATGCAATTCTCATAGTACTCATGGATTTTACAGAACCTCTTAATATAGTTACTGATTCTCAATATGCAGGGAGAGTCATGTTACACATTGAGACGGCAGAATTAGTTCCTGATAATACAGAATTAACTTCACTGTTTACACAATTACAGGAAACAATCAGAAACAGAAGTAATCCTATATACATTACACATATCAGATCCCATACAGGTCTGCCAGGCCCACTAGCACAAGGCAATGATGAGATTGATCGTTTATTAATTGGAAGTGTGCAAGAAGCCTCAGAATTTAATAAGAATCATCATGTATATAGCAAAGGTTTAAAAAAAGGACTTCTCCATCACTTGGCAACAAGCCAAGGAGATAGTGAGAAAATGTCCTACTTGTTCTTTTTATAATCAAACTCCATTGCCAGAAGGTTGTAATCCTAAGGGCATTTGGAGAAATGGGGTTTAGGAGATGGATGTCTTTCACTTTGCAGAATTTGGAAAATTGAAATATGTGCATCAAACTATAGACACATTCTCAGGGCTAATTCTGATATTACACATCTGCTGGAGGTTATGGCAGTTATGGGTATACCTGCACAATAAAAACTGGCAATGCTCCAGCATATGTCTCCATGAAATTGGAACAGTTTTTCAAATATTATAACAAAGCATGTAATGGGTATACAACACAATCCTACGGGACAAGCATTGGTTTAGAGATCTAATGGAACACTTAAGGAGATGCTCCACAAACAAGCTTGGAAGAAACCCCCCCCCCCAACATAGGTTGTATAATGCTTTATTGACATTAAACTTTCTTAATGCCAATGAGAAAGGACAAATAGCTGCAGAAAGACACTGGACTACAGAGAAAACTGCTGAACTGAATCAGCCGGTATACTTCAAAAATGTACTAACCTCTGTATGGAAACCAGGACATGTGTTATGATGGTGTATGGGTTTTGTATTGGTTTCCACAGAAGAAGAAAAACTTTGGATACCATCAAAGTTGATCAAGATTCGAGTTGAAAAGGAAAAACCTCTCAATGAGGACAAATGACAAGTATTCCACTAAGGTATATCTCATAAACTAAATAGAAACCTCCCAAAGGAAAGGGAAGTGTTTTGCTTTTATCTTCACAGAAAAACTCATCTCCAGAAGGCAAAGGACACTGCATGGGTAGATACTTAAGAAGAGAAGGTAGCTATAACCATCAAACAAAAGGAGTGTGCCATAGGTTAACTTTACAGGTGTCTCTCAGAGAACTCTATTTCTCTTTATTTCCTGCTCCCTATTCAATTAAACCAATGCTGGATTTAGAGGTGGATTTGGCTTTCCTGCTCTAAAATCCAAGCATGTTGTTTAACTAAACTTTAGAGTTTCTGTATTGTATCAAGAAGCCAATTGATGTAACACAGAATAAGAGAAGAATTTGGGGACTGTCTTTGTCTTTTCTTGGATCTTTTTTCAAGGTGTGCACCCTCTCATAATTGTTATGCTCCCAGGGTTGCCTTTTCTAGTATACATTCTTACACAAGCAAACATTTCTCTGCTAACATTTATGTTTGAGTCCCACACAGCCAATGAAGACCTTCCTGACAGCAATCCCTGGATGCCCCGGAAACAAAATGGGTCACACTTCTTCGACTGACCTGGATCCAACTTGCTCCATTTCAACTGACACTCCCGCCAGAGCTTCAGGTACTGACTTGAATCAAGTTGAAGATGTCAAGCGAGATCTTCAATCAAGCTAATCCCATCTAACATGGACTGGATAGAATCCATTCATGGCTTTTATTATACTAACATTTTCTTCCTACAGGACCCCATAAGGCTATCACTGTCCCATTTCAGCAGGAAGTAACTTGATGGATGCTACTCCTCCTTTCCCCCATTGTTGTCACTTAGGATAGTGTATATACCTAATTAAGGATAGCTTTCTATTGTTCATGACTGGGATTGGAAGGAGGTGTTCAGGTTTGGAAACTTCTTTCAGATGACTTTAGGGTTTAGTTAAAATAGATAGGATGTGACATAAGCAGATTGTTGTGTCTTCTTATTTTTCACCTTTGTGATTGTTAATTTTGGATACTTTACAGTGTTAAGTTTTAATCCACTTTTAGACTAAAAGGGGAATTATAGGGAATAATGTAGCCATGCCTGCTTAGGGGCTAGCTACAGGTGTGCCTGACCATACCTGTGAGGGCATGGTCAGTGTGACATAGAGTGAGGGATGCTTATGGGCAGGCTGCTTTCGTTTTCATCTTTAGCTTGCTGTATGGACTGCTGCCCTGCCTGACGGCTAGGTCACTCTGTAAGTAATGTTTTTCCCTATTAAATTCCATTGTACTTTTACCTGGCTCTGTATTGGTAATTTCCCACATTACAGGGGACCAGCAGTTTAGAAGGTTCCTGGTGCCAGGCCAAGTGGTTCTCTGGATATAGCTACTAAACAGACTCTGCCTGGATTTACAACTACTGAAAACCTCTCTAATGCTGACACTTCCATGGAAGATGAAGACTGGTCTTTCGAATGTCCCTACAGGCACCTATAATTGGAAAGAGTTCAATATAATACAAACATACACATGCAGATGTATAATGATGCAACACTGATATTTAAAATGTCTTTTCTAATCTGAAGCACACACCTTTAATCCCAGACATGGGAGGCAGAGACAGGAAAATCTCTGGAAGTTTGAGGCCAGACTGATATACATACTGAATTCCAGGATAGCTTGGGCTATCTGAATAGACTGTGTATCAGAAAAAAAAGAGTCTTCTCTAATGTCTGTATATTATTATGTTCATATAAGATACAGTAAATATCTCCTGGTATACTCTATTACTACATGGTTTTTCCTCTATTAATCTATCACTCTGAAAAGATTATATTACTTTTTTTGGTTTCTCGAGACAGGGTTTCTCTGTGGCTTTGGAGGCTGTCCTGGAACTAGCTCTTGTATACCAGGTTGGTCTTGAACTCACAGAGATCCACCTTCCTCTGCCTCTGGAGTGCTGGTTTTAATGGCGTGTGCCATACCACTCAGCCAAAGATTAAAATACTTTTAAATTTGGCTACAGACCCCTGGAGCAGCAGGGACATGAGGACCTAGGTCTGTGTTTCTATCTCATATTGCCCCACCTCTATGATGCAACATGGTGTGCAAGAAAATGACTGGTTTATAAAATCTGATCATCTGGGCTGTCCTGTATGTGTCCACACAAAGTGGGCAGCAAATGAAGAAACAAAATGAACAGCATCATGTGAGAGTGACTGATGTCAATCAACAGTCAATACCATCAGAGAATGTGAGCACTCATTGAGAAGGAAGTCAACATAGAAAGTCAAGGTCCAACTCAGAGCTCCCAAACCGCACATGTCTAGATGCTCTAATGACAGCTTTCAATTCACAATCAATGACATGTTTGTATCAGGTTTCAGACATGACAGAACTACCTCAGTATAACAATCCTTATGAAATAATAAATATGGTGAGTAAAAACAGAAAACACCAAAGGAATAGGGGTGGGAAAGTAACTATAATGGAATAAATTAAAAGGGACAGAAGGGAAAGGGGGAAGTGAGAGAGGAAAGGAAAGACTAAGGGAAAAAAAGAGATAAAGGGAAGTAGATGAGAGGAAAGGACAAAGGGGAAATTTGAATGAGAAAAGAACAGTAAAAAAAGAGAGTGGAAGAATAAAAGGGAAGGATAAAAAAGGAAAATCAGAAAGCAAAAGTGGAAATATTTCGGCCAATTATTTACCACACTCGATGAAAATTACAGAGCATTGAAGCTACTTGTGTCCTAAGCCAATTGAAAGCAATGCATACCCCAGAGCTGCTGGCTGGGTATCCACCAAGGAGGTAAAGACAGGCCAGAGTTCCATGGAATTTTATACCATCCTCATTAAAATATAATATTAAAATGACTTTTAATGTCATAGTAAATATAAGCCAAATGTGTTTCCAAACATCAGAGAATGAAACCGATGGTATGATAAATAGAAAATGGAAGGCAAGAGTGAAAAATCAAGAACTCAGGAAGTGATGTTGTCATCCAATACTGAAGCCCAACACTGACAAAATTTTCACTTTTTCCAAAAGCTCAAATTCTAGAGCCCACGTGCTAAAGCTATGAGTCATTTAACTGATCCCATACACCACAAAAATTGCCAATAATAAATTATGTGAAAGCACACCAGCCAAAAATAAATTAAAAGCAGGTGAAGAGTTAATTTAAGATGTTCTGGCATTGCGGAACTCTCTTGCATCATTGGATTTTGCTGCAGCCTTGATTCTGAACACAAAACACACGCACTTTGACTATACATGCCAACTCACGATGTAACACTGCAATTGAGGCATTGGTTCAGATTTCCTACTATAGCATGTTGCATTGCAATCTTTTTTTTTTCTTTCCAGAGTTTAGCTTTATTTTGCAGTACAGAAAACATCTGGAGCCATTTTGAGACAGACATCATTGAAATCAAGGCTCTGTCAAATCAATAATGCATTGCAGCTTGGTCCATTGAAGAAGCCATACCTGGGATAAAAGGTGCTTCTATAATTTTACCTGCTTACCATATGGTTCCTATCCCCTTCTCAGCAATTGTAATAGGTTAAAAAACCAATACTGGCTTCCTCCAAACAACTCCTTAATCTACAATTTGGCTAGAAGTTTACACCCACATAAACAAAATATGTGGCTGCTATTTGAGCCCTGCTTTAATACTTGACATAACAAAATGAGAAAACTTTGAAAGTTTTCCCAAACCAAAGGATTCAATTTAGAGTCCCAATATCAGGATGGCACAAATTGAATAGATCTAGCTCTTGAGCAGAGGCAACACAATTGCAAAGGCTACACTGATTAAAAGATACAAGTACTGTATCAAGTTCTCTATCGATATCAATATTTGTTTAGAACAGCTCCTTCACTTAAAAAAAAAGCCAGTCTAAACAGAAACAACCAATTCTGATTAGCCATTCCATGAAAACAAGTTAATACATGATATTAGAAAAGTGAAGGGAAGGAGTATTTACTGGTATAGCACTCTTCAATCTCCATTTTGATCATAAAAGCGGGCTTGCAATATTGATTTCATATAATATACATTATTTGCCAAATTTTAAGTTTGTCCTAATTACATAATATGTACTGCTGTTAGTCTTCTCTATAAGTGTCATTCTTCTTGCACTTCATTTCTTCAAAGTCAAACTCAGATCCTGTCATTCTCTTATAGATATCTTTAATATCATCACAGGTTGTCTCAAAGTGAGTAGTTGCATCATAGGCACGGGAAATAAAGATCTGGCTCTCTGTTCCCAAATCTTTAGGTACAAAGAGGTCGCTGACACTGACAAATTTCTGTTCAATTGGTTCCAAGAGCTCCAAAGCTGGTCTGATTTCCTTCTCTGGTTCCTTGGTCTCCACGGTTGTACTTACAATGGCAATATATTTGCCCTGTGCTGCCACATTGTGTGCAAAGGAAATCATGCAAACATAGATATCTGACTTCCGGTTGACTTGGTTATGTGGAATGATGATCTGGCAGGAATTGGCATCATTGGTGTTCTTGATAGGGTGGCTAAGGATACAGATCACTCTGATTACCTGGCCCACTTTTTAACCCGATCTTTTACATAGCTGGGGTCGCAGATGAGCTGCTTACAGCCAGTCTCCTTCAGACTTTACACCAACCACTTTTCTATTTTGCACAATGATTTCATCAATTGGTTTATTCAACATGTAGGTACCTCCATATATAGCACTTAATCTTGCAAATCCTTGTGGCAATTCTCCAAGGCCATAGAGAGGATAAAGGTATGGGCTTTTACCATATCTTGCCAAAGATTCGCTGTAAAGTTTAATTCTATTAATGGTATCACAACACGGCTGATCTAAGTAGTCATCTGTTCTGTACAGTGCAAGAGAATGGCCAGTGAAGTCTACAACATCTTGGCCCTAATCAAACTTCTTATACACATCTCTCATGGAGGTCTTCTTAGGGTAACGCCCTCAAAAGTTCTAGAATCTTTTTCATCAAAGTTGGCGACATAAACTAGGAACTTCCTGAAGCAGCGTTTTTCAAACAGTCCCATTAAACTAGATGCCAGTGCTTCTGCTTCAGTGGAAGGAACCTTGTAGATCCCTCCCACACTTGTAGACAAAGCTCCCTTCAATCACTTTGAAATCCATATAGTGAGTGTCCTCTGTGTGAAGTAATATCTTCACCAACTGACCATTGGCCATAAGGAACTTGGGAATTAAGTCAACTTTCCAGTCTCTTCCTCTCCCCATTGATACTGGTGTTTGTCCTGGTAACTTAAATCATTTGTATAAATCTTCCAGTGGTGTTATAGATACGCTTTCTCCTCTATAGTATGGGTTCTGATCCATGTGAAGAACCTTCTTTCCATTCACTGACATTATCCCCAACAGGATACACTCTTTCAGGCCAGTGCCCAGCAAGATCACATCGTATTCTTCATTCATGGCGGGAGGAGCGCACTTAGGGGCTCTGGGGCCACCATAGAGTAAGAAGCGAGAAGTCCGGCCACTCTGGGCACCAGGGAAAAGGGAAGACCCAAGGAGATGAAAAGCGGAGCTGATTAGGAGGCGAGGCCAGCCGCCACCTCAATGGGAAGAGAAGAGCCAGGCGAGGAGGGAAGAGGAGGCAGGGGCTGCATTGCAATCTTTTAACATACAAAAATTTCTTCTCTGATAAACACAGTAATTTAGTCACCTACCATTATGTGTAACCATGCAAGTATCAATTTCATATAACTCTGGGTTCTATAGTGTTAAAATGTTTAAATTTACATGTTGGTGTTTGAGTTGTTGATTTGACTGACATAAAAACTGGCTAAATGGTTTATGTTGGGATTAGGAGATAATTTCCAATAATTCCTGATGTACCCATAAGCATACTTCTACCACTTTCTCTAGTGCATGGATGTGAAGTAGGAATCTCATCATTGAAAATTATAAAATTACAATATCTACCAACTCAGAAATATGTTGAAGTTGTGCTACATACAATGAAATCAGGTATTCAGATGAGATCATTTCTTTTATAAAATTGAGCAAGCACACCCATGTCAGTAACATGTAGATTTCCTTTCATTACTAGTAAATAATAAAATTATAAAGCAACAAAACTGTTTTAAAACAAATTTCCTAATAATTTGTTGTCAGCTAATGTTTGGCTTCTATACAAACTTTACAAACGTATACACCTGATGTTGCACTAAACTTTTCATAGGTGATATTGCACTTCAAACACCATGCACTCAGATGCAAGTACCAGAGGCCGCTGTCCTGGGTTTGACTAAAATATCTCCTCCATGAGGAAATATTTAATGATAACCAGAAAGTACCATGCAAATGTCCAAAGTAGCAAAGCAAGCAACAGCCTTACCCAGCTACGACACTTATGAATGCCAAAGACCAGCAGTGTATGAGAATCCTAAGTGGCCAAGAATGGTCTGTACAAGGATGACCCAATTAAGAATCTAGGCAGTAGTGGAGAGGCTGCCTTTGATATCCCTCTCCTATAATGAGATTGATCACTACCTTAATTGCCATCTTAGAGCCTTCATCCAGTAGCTGATTAAAGCAAAAGCAGGCACCCACAGCTAAGCACTGAGTCATACTCTCAGAATCCAGTTGTAGAGAGGAAGGAGGGTGAGCAAAGGAGCCAAGACCATGCAGGAGATATGTACAGAAAAAGTTGACCTGACCTAGTGAGAGCATAGAAACGCCAATAGTAAAGCTGAGGAACCAGCATAGGACCAAACTAGGTACCCTAACGTGGCTGTGGGCTGGGAGGCCTTGGCAGTCTGAGGGGCCTATGGGAGTGGAAACAGTATTTATTCCTAGTGCCTGAATATCCCTATGTAGGGATATGCTCTCAGCCTAGATACACATGACAAGGCCGAGGTCCTGCCCCAGAGGATGTGACAGACTTTGATGATCCCTTTGGAAGGCCTCATTATCCTTGGGAAGTAGGTAGGGAGTGGCTGGAGGGTCAGTGGGAGGCACGGGAGGATGGGAGGTCAAGGGAATGGGGGATTGATATATAAAATAAGATAGTTTCTAAAACAAAATTAAAAGAAAAAGGAAGAGCTGTAAGGGGAGGGGAGAGGAGGACTTGATGGAGCAGGAAGATCTAGTCAGGTGATGAATGGAGGAGAGCAAGGAAAGAGATACCATAATAGAGGGAGCCATTACAGGTTTAAAGAGAAAACTGACACTAGGGAAATGTCCAGAGACCTACAAGTTTGACCCCAACTAACAATCTAAGCAATAGTGGAGAGGCCACCTTAAAAGCCCTTCTCCAAGCCCCTTTGCCCTGACCTCTGCTGAGGTGAGTGTCACCTCTTCTCCTGCATAACTCTGGTAACCATCCCTTTCTTCAAACTCTCTGGGCCAGAGCCTGGCATAGAATGGACCTGCCTAGACAGGGAGGATCTCCCTGAGTCTAGAAACACTTCCCTCTCAGTTTCCCCACTACCCTGAACTCTGCTGAGTTGCCCCTTTGCCCTGACCTCTGCTGAGAGAGAAGAATACCAGGAGTGGCAAGACCATCCAGAGCTGTAAACACTGAAGTCTTGGCCCACACACAGCACCGGGTGACAAAAGGAGATAAAGAGACCCCTCTTCTGCACCCACTGCAAGAAGAGATGGGAAGAAGATAGAATAAGAACACACTCAACAACAGAAAGACCAAACCGCAACACTGGGGAAGAAGAAGAGCTGGACCTTAAAATCTACTTTATGAAGATGATAGAGTCCTTAAAAAGGAAATGAGAAAAATCTCTTAAAGAAATTGGAGAAAAAAACAAAGAAAAAAATTTAAGAAATAGAGTTTTCTTAAATAATCTAAATAAAGCCAAGAAAACACAACCAAAGAAGTGAAGGAAACAATCAAAACAGTTCAAGGCATGAAAGCTGAAATAGAAACAATAAAGAAAACAGAGAATGAGGAGATGCTTGCAATAGAGAGTATGGATAAACAATCAAGAACTAAGGGTGTAAGCATAAACAATAGAATACAAGAGATGGAAGAGAGAATCTCAGATGTTAAAGGCTCACTAGTCATCTACCAAAGAAAATCTCAAGTTCAACAACTACCTAACACAAAATATCCAGGAAATATGTGACATCGTGAAAAGGCCAAACCTAGGAATAATAAGTATAGAAGAAGGTGAAGAAATACAGCTCAAGGGTACAAAAAATATATTCAACAAAATCATAGAAGAAAACTTCCCCAACCTACAGAAGGAAATGCCTATGAAAATGCAAGAAGCTTACAGAACACCAAATAGACTGGGCCACAAAAAGAAGTCCCCTTGCCACATAATATTCAAAACACCAAACGTACAGAATAAAGAGAAAATATTAAGAGAAGCAAAGTAAAAAGGACAAGTAACATATAAAGGAAGACCAATTACAATTACACCCGACTTCTCTCAATGGAAATAGTGAAAGCCAGAAGGTCCTGGATAGATGTCCTACAAACACTGAGGGAATGTGGATGCCAACCCAGACCACTGTACCTATCAAAGCTTTCAATCAATATAGATGGAGAAAAAAAGATATTCCAGGTAAAAAACAGATTGAAACCATACATATCCACAAATCCAGCCTTAGAAAAAGTTCTGGAAGGAAAACCCCAACCCAACAAAAATAAATACAAACACAAAAATGTAGGCAATAGATAATCCCACTTTACCAAACCCGAAAAGAAAAACGAGGGTGAAATCTACACACAATGACACACAACAATAAATACAAAACAAACAAGATCCAACAATCAATGGATATTAATAACTCTCAATGTCAATGGTCTTAACCTCCCTATAAAAAAATAAAGGATAACAGAATGGATATGAAGACAGAATCCATCCTTCTGCTGTATACATGAAACACACCTCAACTTTAAAGACAGAGATTACCTCAGAGAAAAGTGTTGGAAAAAGATTTTCCATTCAAATGAATCCCAGAAACAAGCTGGTGTAGCAATTGTATCTAACAAATTAGATTTCAAACTAAAATCAATCAAAAGAGATGAAGAAGGGCATTTCATACACATCACAGGAAAAGTCCATCAAGATGAAATCTCAATCCTGAACATCTATGCCCCAAATATGAAGGCACCCACATTTGCAGAAGAAACATTACTAAAGCTCAAACCACAAATAAAAGCACACACACTTAAAGTAGGAGACTTCAATACCTGGCTCTCACCACCAGACAGGACCACCAGACAGAAACTTAACACAGAAACAAATGATTTAACAGAAGATATGACCCAATTGGGTTTAACAAACATCTACAGAACATTTCATCCCAACACAAAAGAATATGCCTTCTTCTCAGCGCCACATGGAACCTTCTCTAAAATTGACTACATGCTTGGCAATATAGCAAACCTCCGCAGATAAAAAAAATTTGAATAACCCCTGTATCTTATCAGACCACCATGCTTTAATGCTAGAATTCAACAATAATACAAACTGCAGAAAATATACAAACTCATGGAAATTGAATAATTTCCAATTGCACCATTCCTGGGTAGAGGGGAAAAAAAAAAGAAATTAAAGATTTCCTAGAATTTAGTGAGAATGAAAACAAAACTTACCCTAACTTATGGGATACTTTGAAAGCAGTGCTAAGAAGAACGTTCATAGCACTATGTGCCCACATGAAGAAACTGGAGAATAGTCACACTAGAGAATTGACAAAACAGCTGAAAGGTTTAGAACAACAATGCAACATCCAGCACTTCTACTTCTTAGGGGTTCAAGTGAGGGATCTGTGGATTAATAAAGACAAAACAGCCAGTCACTCTTGAAAGAAGAATGCCAATTTTATTTAGAGGGGAGTTGACTTATATACCATCAGCAGCACAAATATTGGGGTATTCCCGGCAGAGGTAGAGGGGACAATATGACCTGCATTGAGTTGCTCCTAAACTAGGGCATGAGCAGCCTCCAATTTTATTTTAGACAGGGGCCATGGTTCTACCCAAATGGGTTCATCATTTTTCCAGGTTATAGGAATTGGAGGTATAGGAAAGAAGCTACAGAACAATGGCCCTCATTCAAAATGTCCCAATCCTCTCCAGTCTCCAGGGGCTCTCTGTATCAGGGGTTTGTCTGATTCAGGGAGGGGGTTGCCCTGTAACTTCTTCCCAATCCCTTTGCCTGGGCAATAGCCTTGCTCTTTAAGCATATACTGCACAGGAGGCATGGCTAGTACAGCCCTCATTGCTTCTAGGACATCTCTGCCCCATAAATTATTTGGGATGGGAGGCACAATGAAGGGCTGATATACACCAGAGTGTCCCTTATCATCCTTCCAAGTTAGCAGATGGGAGCTACTGACTGATTCTTGCAGGTGCCAAGCCATGGGCCAATGGTTAAGGGAAATGACAAATGTGTCAGCTCCTGTGTCCAGAAGGCCCTGAGGCCCATAAGTCACAACCACTTCTTTTAGCTGTTTAATATCCTTAAAATTAAGAGGGGACACTTATGTAGACTATCTTATCATCTGCAAATAGTGAGAGTTTGACATCTTTCTTTCCCGATTTGTATTCCCTTGATCTGCTTTTGTTGTCTTATTACTCTAGCTAGAATTCAAGGACAATATTGAAGGGGTACAGAGAGAGTGCACAGCCTTGTCTTGTCCCTGATTTTAGAGAAATTGCCTTGAGTTTCTCTCCATTTAATTTGATGTTGGCTGTCGGCTTGCTGTATGTTGCGTTTATTATGTTGAGGTATGTTCCTGTTATCCCTGATTTCCCCAAAACCTTTATCATGAAGGGTTGTTGGAGTTTGTCAAAGGTTGTTTCAGCAACTAATGAGATGATCATGTGTTTTTTTTTCATCAGTCTGTTTATATGGTGGATTATAATGATGGATTTTCATATGTGGAACCATCATTGCATCCCCGGGAAGAAGCCTACAGCTGAAAAACACCTTCAGCAAAGTGGCAGAATACAGGAATAACTCAAAAAATCTGTAGCCTACTATATACCGATGACACACATTGGTGGAGATAGAAATCAGAGAAACATCACACTTTACAATTGCTACAAACAACATAAAATATCTTGGGGTAACACTAACCAAAAAAGTGAAAGATCTGCATCATAAGAATTTTTAGTCTCTAAAAAAGAAAATTAAAGAAGATACCAGAAAATGGACAGATCTCCCATGCTCTTGGATAGACAGGATCAACATAGTAAAAATGGCAATCTGGCCAAAAGCAATCTACAGATTAATGCAATCCCCATCAAAATCCCAATACAACTCTTCACAGAGTTTGAAAGAATAATTGTCAACATTATGGAGAAAAAAAAGACCCAGGATAGACAAAACAACCCTGTACAATAGAGGAACTTCTGGAGGCATCAACATCCCTGACTTCAAGTCAATTACAAAGCTATAGTCTTGAAAGCAGCTTGGTATTGGCACAAAAATAGAAAGGTAGACCAATGGAATAGAGTTGAAAACCCTGATATTAATCCACACACCTACAAACACCTGGTTTTTGACAAAGAATCCAAATTTATATGCTGGAACAAACAGAACACCTTCAACAAATGGAGTTGGCATAACTGGATTCGGACATGTAGAAGACTACAGATAGTTCCAAGTCTATTGCCATACACAAAACTTGAGTCAAAATGGATCAAAGACCTCAACATAAACCCAGCCACACTGAACCTATTAAAAGACAGACTGGGAAATAACCTTGAATTAATTGGTACAGGAGACCACTTCCTAAACACAACACCAGTAGCACAAACACTGAGATCAACAATTGATAAATGGGACCTCCTGAAATCGAGAAGCTTCTGTAAGGCAAAGGACTCAGTCAGCAAGAAAAAACAGCAGCCCACAGACTGGGGAAAGATATTCATGAACCCCACATCTGACAGAGGGCTGATCTCCAAAATATACAAAGAACTCAAGAAGCTAGTCTCCAAAATACCAAACAATCCAATTAAAAAGTGGGGTACAGAACTAACTAAATAGACAATTCTCAATAGAGGAATCTAAAATGGCTGAATGACACATAAGAAATTATTCAACATCCTTAGCCATCATGGAAATGCAAATCAAAACAACTCTGAGAAACCATCTTACTCCTGTCAGAATGGCTAAAGTGAAAAATACCAATGACAGTTTATACTGGAGAGGATGTGGAGAAAGGGAAAGAGTACTCTACTACTGGTGGGAGTGCCAACATTTACAGCTATAGTGGGACATTGCCAATATGGAGCCAGGTAGAAATATATGGGTATGTAATAGGGAAAAGCCTTACTTACAGAGAGACCTAGCCAGAAGGCACAGCAGCAGTCCTTACATCAAGCCTAAAGGGTGAAAACTGAAAGCAAAACCCAGCCAACTGAAACTCTTACTGTACATCACCCTGGCCACGACCTTGCAGGTGTGGTCAGGCAGACCTGTAACCAGCCCCTAAGCGGGCATGGCTACAGGTTCCCCAACATACAGCCACTTTGAAATCAATATGGCGGCTCCTCAAGAAAATGGTAATGAGTCTACCACAAGATCCAGCAATTCCACTCCTAGGCATATACCCAAAAGAAGGACATTCATACAACAAGGACATCTGTTCAACAATGTTCATAGGAACACTATTTGTAATAGCCAGAAACTGGAAGCAGCCTAGATGCCCCTCAACCGAAGAATGGATGAAGAAAACGTGGTACATTTATACAATGGAGTACTACTTAGCAGGAAAAAAAGTGGAATCTTGAAATTTGCAGGAAAATGGGTAGATAAAAGAAATCATTCTGAGTGAGGTAACCCAATCACAAACACACAAAAGAAAAAAAAATGTACTCACTCATATGTGGATTTTAGACATAGAATAAAGTATTACCAGCCTACAATCAACACTGCCAGAGAAACTAGTAAACAAGGAGGACCCTAAAAGAGACAAACTTTGTCCCCTGGAGAAGGGGAAATGCTCACAATCCCCTGAGCAAATTGAGAGCATGGGAAGAGGGGGGAGGGAGCTGTGAGAATGAGAAAGAAGAAGAGGAAGGATGCAGAGGTCATGAGGGAGCAGAAAATTTGAGTCAGGTGAAGAATATAAGAAAGGGTATGTGATAGGTAGGGTTTTAGTTGGGGGTGTGGTAGGGGAGGGTGGGAGAGAGAAGGGAACTAGGATTGTCATGTAAATCAATCTTGTTTCTAATTCAAATTAAAAATGACTAAATAAATAAGAGGGGAGTGCTCTCTCTGATTCTATCCTTGGGGATTAATAATCTCTAGGACACGAACATCGCTCTGCCCCTCTGCTCTTCAAGAGAGGCTGAAGGAAAACAGGGATTTCTGGAATTACCAGCATGAGGACAGGACTCAAGGGAACATTTTTTTAGCTTATGCTTTACTTTAACGTCCCTTTCAGTTTCTACACTTTCCTCAGACTCATCCCCCGAAGACGAGGGAGAAAACCCAGAGGAAGGGTCGTTAGACCCTTGAAGTAATTTAACAGACTCTAGGTCCTGAGTCTCTGCAAAGGCAGCCTTGGCTTCCTCAACTTGTTTCTTCACTTTCACACTATTACTAAGAAGTGCATCTCTGACAAGACACCACAGAGAAAAAGTAACAGTCGTTATAGCATTTGGCCCTTCTCTGTGTAATATCCTTTGCAAGTCTATCCTTACCTGCTCACAATAAACTATACTGAGGTCACCAGAGATAAAAAAAACAAGGGCTGACCTCATGTGCAGATTTTAAAAAGTCTGTTGCTGTCTTGTATTTGATATTGGTGCCCTTTTTATTGGACAATTGGACCAACTGGTGCCCCAAAAGAGGGTAAGAACTAGCAGTACCCATCTTCCAAAACACCTGTTTACCTTAACGCTGGCCAGCCTCCCACAGGTGATCCCTCAGTGTGTATTCCCTTCTTTCTTGATCTCGCTGGGACCTCCACTATGTAGCATCCAGCACTACTACTTCTTACAGGTTTCAGCAAGTGGTCTATGGATTAATAAAGACAAAACAGCCAGTCACTCTTGAAAGAAGAATGCCAATTTTATTTAGAAGGGAGTTGACTTATATACCATCAGCAGCACCCTAGGAAGTAACTCAGATCAAAGTCCAAGCTCTTAAGCCCCTGGGAATATGCAGATAATCTGCATATTTGTAAAAAGACCTGGTCAGCAGGGGGGGGAATGAGGAAATAGCACCTAGCCATAAGGGAGCCAGTAGCTCCCCAAGGGTACTTTGGATCAATCCTAGATAAGAGAAGAAAAGCAGACTCCCTGGGGGTCCCTCACACAACAAGAAGCAAACTCACCACTGAGGAGTAGACTCCAGGACATAATCAAACTGAGGGCTTAAGTCAATTAAGTAGAAACTAGGAAAACATTACAAAGAATCAATTAAACTAAGAGTTGGTTCTTTAAGAAAATCACCATGATAGACAAACCTCTAGCCAAACTAACCAAAAGGCAGAAAGAGAGCATGCTAATTAACAAAATCAGAAATGAAAACGGGGATATAAAACAAACACTGAGAAAATCCAGAGAATCAACAGGTCATACTTTGGAAAGTTGTACTCCACAAAATTCGAACATCTCAAGGAAATGGACAATTTTCTGGAATGATATCACTTACCAAAATTAAATCAAGATGATATAAGCAATTTAAATCGATCTATAATCCCTAATGAAATAGAAGCAGTCATCAAAAGCCTTCCAGACAAAAAAAGGCCAGGGCCACATGGATTCAGTTCAGAATTTGACCAGAAATGAAAACAAGATCCATATCTATCGCCATGCACACTAAAATATACAATGAACACAAGCAGCTAGCCAGCAAAACACAAATCAATGAAATTAACAAGTGGGGTGCAGAACTAAATAGACAATTCTCAATAGAGGAATCTAAAATGGCTGAAAGACACTTAAGAAAGTGCTCAAAATCCTTAGCCATAAGGGAAATGCAAATCAAAACAACTCTGAGATACCATCTTACACCAGCCAGAATGGCTAAAATCAAAAACACGAATGACAGTCTATGCAGGAGAATTTGTGGAGAAAAAGGAACACTCCTCCATTCCTGGTGGGAGTGCAAACTTATAAGATCACTTTGGGAAACAGTATGGCAGTTTCTCAGGAAAATGGCAATGAGTCTACTTCAAGATCCAGCAATTCCTCTCTTGGGCATATACCCAAAGGATACACAGTCATACAACTAGGACATATGATCAACTATGTTCACAGCAGCATTGTTTGTAATAGCCAGAACCTGGAAGCAACCCAGATGCCCCTCAACTGAAGAATGGATACAGAAAATGTGGTACATTTACACAATGAAATACTACTCAGCAGGAGGAAAAAAGAAACAATGGAATCTTGAAATTCGCGGGCAAATAGATGGAACTAGAAGAAACCACTCTGAGTGTGGTAACCCAGACACAGTAAGACAAACATGAGTCTTCACCCAGTAGGTAATAGAAGCAAAAGCAGAGATTCACAGCTAAGCACTGAGCCATGCTCTTGGAGTCAGTTGTAGAGAGGGAGAAGTGACGAGTAAAGGGGTTAAGACCATGCTGGGGAAACCCACAGAAACAGCTGACCTGAGCAAGTGGGAGCTCATGGACCCCAGTCAGACTGCTGGGGAACCACATAGGACCAAACCAGGCCCTCTGAATGTGGGTGTCAGCTGGGAGGCACGGGCAGTCTGTTGGACCTCTGGGGGTGGTACCAGTATTTATCTCTAGTGCATGAATGGACTTTGGGACCTCATTCCCTATGGAGGGATACTCTCTCAGCCTAGATAAACAAGGAAGGGTCTAGGTCTTGCCCCAAATGATATAACATACTTTTATGATCACCCCATGGGAGTCCCAACTCTCCCTGAGGAATGGATGTAGGGATGGATGGCAGTTGGTGGGGAGCATGGGAAGATGGGAGGGAGAGGGAACAGGGATTGGTATGCAAAATAAGGTAGTTTTTTATTTAAATAAAAATTTATTAAAAAAAACAATTTCAGAGGTTTACTTCATTGTCATCATGACAGTGAGCATTGTGGCTTGCAGGCAGATGTGAAGCTTGAAAACTAGCAGAGAGTTTGTATATACAGATCCACAGGTGGCAGGACAGAAAGACTCTGTGTTTGCAATGGGCTTTTTGAAAACTGGAAGCCCAACCAAAATAAGATCCTTCCTCCAACAAAGTCATACTTCCTAAATCTTTCATATAGTACTGGTACCTAAGTACTAAATATTCAAATCTGTGAACCTATAGGGTTCATTCTTATGCAAACCACCACAATACAGATATCTCCACACCCATGTATATTGCTGCACTATTCACAATAGTAAGAATTAGAATCAACCTACTGTCAGTTGTCCAAGGAATGGATTATCTGAATGAAAGAATGTACATATGTGTAAGGAATCTTATTCAGCCATAATAAAATGGAAATTATGACATCAGCATAAAATTAGTGGAACTGGAGAATATTATGCTAAGGAGAAACAATGGATAAGTTTTGGCACAGCTCTAAATCTGGCTAATCACAGTGACTCAGCACAGGCCTATTATTCCCAGATATCTCAGGTCTGCCCTAAATGCAGAGAAAAAGATTCTTCTGTGGGTACTACACTGAGGAATTATTCTGCCCTCCTATGTATAAAGTCTACTCAAAGTTCAAGAACAAACAATTTCTGATATCCTATACTCTCTCTTCACTTGATTCATTGTTTCCTTTAAGAATATGTATCTAACATCACTGAAAGGGTGTGGAAATGTCTTCAGCACTATCTATGGTGTTGCTACTGAGTAGACATCATTTTTTGACTGGACTTTAGTGCCAGAAATGTCTATTGGATTGCTGTTTTGCTGTGTTTTATTATTTAGTACTTCCTTCCTTTTCTGGATGCCAGACATAGGACATAAATTAGGAATTTGAATGATGATTTCTTTTGTGAATACCCACTGCTCTATTTCCCATGTGAGTACTCCTTTAGAGCAATCCACTGGCTTTCATTCCAACTATCTTTATTTTCAAACAGCTTCAAAGGTTTTAGAATTACTTGGTTCATGAGTCATATGAAAACAGATATGTACTGGACAGATATTTGAGAATTTTTCAGATATGGTCATTTGTAGCTTAATAATGTTATGTGTCAATATTGTTTAACATATACATGTGATCAAATGTGTAGACTATATAAATTTGTTTCAAGAAAGACTCATTAGGAATTTGAAAACAATGCTTATTTTGCTGTGTTTGAGGATACAGTTGTTTATTTTTATTTTAGAAGCACTCTTATTTACATATCCATCCTCCCATTCCCTACCCTTCCCATCCTCCCATGCTACCCACCAATTCCCCAACCTGACACCCACTCCCTCCCCAGGGATAGTGAGGCCTTCTATGGGGGACCTTCAATGTCTGTCACAACATTTGGGAGGACACAGTACTTTCTTCCTGTATCTGGGCTGCAATAGTATCCCTCCATAGGAATAGGCTCCCAAAGTCCATTTGTGCTCTAGGGATAAAGACTGGCTCCACTGTTAGAGGTCCCATAGACTGCCTTGGCCTCCTAGCTGTCACCCACATTCAGAGACTTGGTTCTGTCCAATGCTGGTTCCCCAGCTTTACGACTAGGGTCTCCCTGCTCTCACTAGGTCAGGTCAACTGTTTCTGCTGGTTTCTCCAGCATAGTCTTGGCTCCTTTGCTCATCCTCCTCCCTCTCCACAACTGGATTACAGAAGTATGGCTCAGTGTTTAGCTGTGGATGGCTGTTTCTGCTTTGATCAGCTACTGGATGAAGGGGCTAGGAATGGTAACCAAGGTAGACATCAGTATCATTATGGGGGAAGGGCATCAAAGGCAGCCTCTCCACCACTGCCTATATTCTTAGTTGGTGCCATCCCTGTGGATCCCTAACATTTCCCCTGTGCCAGACCTCTCTCCAAAACTGTACTGTATCCCTCTATCAAGGCATCTCCTTTCTTGCCCTCCTCTATTCTTCCCCTGTCTTAGTCCTCCTGTTGTCCTCCCCCCTCCCCATATCTGTCTCTCCCCTTCCCAACTCCTTCCTGTCTCCCTCCATGCTCCCAATTTGCTCAGGGTTTCTTGTCCCACTTCCCTTCTTCGAGGGACCATGCAATCTTCTCTTGGGGTCCTCCTTGTTTCCTAATTCATCTGGCAATGTGGTAATCCTTTGATCTATGTCTAAAATCCATATTTAAGTGAGTACATACCATGTTTGCCTTTTTTGACTGGATTACCTCACTCAGGATCGTTTCTTCCAATTGCATCCATTGACCTGTGAGGTCAATTTTAAGATCCCAGTTTTTTTTTTTTCTGTTGAGTAATACTCCATTCTGTAAATGTTTTAAATACTTTTAAAAAGCTATATAGATTAAAGAAAAGCTAGTCCACAGGTGAGAAAGACAGAGCTATGAACTCCAGCTTTAATTTCTGTGTGACTAAAACTAAGGTTCTGAAAATGTAAAAATTTCTGTGTTTACCCCTCTGCATACTAAGTATTTCCAGATGTGGTCTCTCAATTATCTCAGAGATGCCTGAAGTTGTATGTTTAGCCAAGAATTATCTACAGGTGTTAATTTGTTCATGAGATAGCAAGGAGGAAATAGATAAGATGGTCCCTCTACGTCACTAGCTTGAATAGAGTACTTGTATATTTAAGTATGATATGAATGCAATACAAAGGATGAGACATGGCTAAGATACATCGACTTCATCTCAATGATTAGGGTGATAGGACTTGATAAGTAAATTACCTAAAGCCAACAATGTCAAAATATTATTTCTTGTTAAGTTCTATAACTGAACCATGCCTTAATGGGTAGATAATCCTGAATTTGTACTAACTGAAAACAAAAGTCAGAAATTGATTATTTATTACAGGATCAGATGCAAGAGAGAGGATGTAATTGGAAATGCCTACACAAAAATAGAAAACAAGTCATCAGATTTGCCTCTGTGGATAACTTGAAGATTCTGCAAGTTTAAAAGGCTGAGTGGAAAACCCTAACTTCATCCAGAAATGCTTGGGTAGAAGAGCATATCTGTGGAGCACAGAAGGCAAATGTAATTAGCAGGAACCATGGACAAAGCACAGTCTGAGGCTTAACAGTGTAGAAGAAGGTGGAAGAAGATGAAGACTACCTCTGAGGGAATGTATCATTCCAAACTTAAGTGTGAGAAACTCAATCCTCAAATTCAGATCAAAGAATATGATGGTAGTAAGTTTTGGATGTAGATAGAATTATATGAAGTCATAAAGGGAAGATGCCATGAAGATACTATTAGCTTTATACTTAGAGGCAAAAATCACAGATCTAGCAAACTGTAGATCTCAGCATGTGATGTCATCAGACATGTTATGAAATATAACAAGCCATCAAGATTTGTGGTCCAATAAAAGCAACATGCTTTTCAGATTCATCAAGCCCAGAACTATGCTAAATAGATGTATTTTCTGTGTTTATTCCTACCCTCTGGTATTCAGTTACAGAAACAGAAAGTAGGTTAAAACACAGGAAAGTTAACAGGTAAATGTCAAAAAGAAGGAAGACATTCATAAAATAGATGTAGATGGCTGGGTCATATTCAGCTCCATGTGTGTTTCCTGGCTTCCCTATTTGCAGAGAGACACATCTAAAAGAGATGGTGAAAATATTCTCACTGTTCTTGGAAAAAGATTTTCTGGGTACCCAGATGAGAGTGCAGCTTTGACAACACCTTGACTGTAGCCTATGAGACCCTCCATAGAGAGCACAGATATACCCTGCCAAGATTATGGCTGTTGTTGCTGAAATCACTGAGTTTGTGTTAGCTTACTGTGCAGCAGTAGGATACTAATACAATACAGATTTTCTATTGTGATCTAGGACTGTAAACATGAAAAACTCAGAAACATGCATCTGATGAAGGATGTCCTTCTGTATGCTGTGAATATATATTTCTCTTATTTGTTGATGAATGAATGTTGATTGGCCAGTAGCCAGGCAGGAAGTATAGGCAGCGCTACCAGACTAGGAGAATACTGAAAAGAGAGAGAGTCTGTTGTTAGAGAGACACCACTAGCCACAGAAGAAGGAACATGCTGGAGTATTACACGTAAACGACAGCCTCATGACAACACATAGTTTAACAAAAATGGGTTAATAATTAAAAGAACGCTAGCCAATAAGAAGCCTAAGCAAGCTGGGCATTGGTGGTGCATGCCCTTAATCCCAGCACTCGGGAGGCAGAGGCAGGCAGATCTCTGTGAGTTCAAGACCAGCCTGGTCTACAAGAGCTAGTTCCAGGACAGTCTCCAAAGCCACAGAGAAACCCTGTCTCGAAAAACCAGAAGAAGAAGAAGAAGAAGAGGAAGAAGAAGAAGAAGAAGAAGAAGAAGAAGAAGAAGAAGAAGAAGAAGAAGAAGAAGAAGAAGAAAAAGAAGAAGAAGCCTAAGTAATTAGCCAAAATCTTTATAATTATTATAAGCCTCTGCGTGTTTATTTGGGAATAAAGGGCTGCAGGACCTGGCTGCATATTCATGCATCTGTGAAAAATTTTGCAAGGGATCATTCTGTTGAGCTTTCCTACTTCACATGGGAAGGACACAGGATCCCAAAGAAGGCTCACATAGAAGTGGAGGATGTCTGTAAAATTAGCCTTCTGTGATCATGACTGTGCATCCTTGGCCTCTAGAGTTCATGTACCTGAAATGGTAGAACAACTACAAAATGAAAAGTAGCTGAGTATGTTGTCATGTAAACCAGCAGTTTGGTTAAAGAGTTAGGTGGGCAGCAAGTTCATGGCAACTTAGTACTGGATAGTGATTTACAGGTCACCCCTGGATATATAGTGAGACTTTGTACTCCTCCACTTAAGAAGAGAGCAAAAGGAAAGAAGAGAATGTGGCCACATTGTAGAAGATACTATAGAAAAAGCAGAAAAGAACAGCTATGGAGTCGAAGCCCATGGATGAGTATCAGTGATGAACACAGAGATACAGATCAGAGGCTAAGCAATAAGACAGCAGTAGAATAGGAACTTATGAAATCTCAAGAAAATAGAAGTGAAAATGTGACATTGGGTTCAAAATGTCAGCTTATGTCTGCAAGGCAACTAACAAAATTCAGTGCTCAAGCTCTGGTTATTTGGGGCAACTGAGGAAAATTTTCTGCAAGTGTAAAATGATTGTCCACTCAGTGTATTGAACAAAAAATGTTTTATTGAACCTAAATATTTGAAAATAATATTAGGGAAGTCTTTGTCAAGTAAGCAAACAGATGAATTACAAAGCATTCATTGTGGGATAGACACACATATCGTTTTAAAAAATATCTCTTTCACAGCGTCATCCTCTTTTCAAATAAGATTTGTAAAAGTCACATGGCTGTGATGTCTGGTGAGAAACAGCTCAGAGACTGAGCTTCAGTGAGCAGCAAACCCAGGAGGTCTTGGTTTATCCCTGGAGCACTGTGGGAGGAAGCACCCTACTCTGCTGACAGTAATAAGTTGCAGCATCATCAGCCTCCACAGCATGGATGGTGAGGGTGAAGTCTGTCCTAGACCCACTGCTGCTGAACCAGGCAGGGACCCCAGATGCTAGATTGGATGCTCCATAGATGAGGAGTTTGGGAGGATGTCCTGATTTCTGTTGATACCACTGCATAAGACGAATATTTTAAAAACTGACACTCTGGCTGGCCATGCAAAAAAAATGGTTGCCCTTTGCTCTAGAGACATATTCAAATAGTGTGCAGGGTGGGCCAGCATGATGTCCCCATAGAACCTGGAATGATAAGCACACATTGCTGTCACAGATATGCTACAAGCTGCCCAGTATAAAACCATCATGTATGTAGAATCTGTAACAGTAGCCATGAGGAAACAGAAGTAGCCACAGAGGTTGCTCCCAGCACTACATCCTCTCACCTGGAACCCAGAGTAGCAGTACCCACAGCAGGAAAGCAGCTGACCCTATCTCTGAGACCTGGACTAGAGGCTGCTTCTTAGGCACTGGAAGCTGCCTTTAAAGATGGTTAAACAATCTGGACTGTGGCTAATGTCTCAATATGCAAATCATCTCAGAAGTACTTGAGTTGATGCTCACAGGACACCTGTGCTTTTTGTCACCCTATGACAGTTAGGATTAGTATTTTAAGGTATCCCAAGTATTTAAGGTATCACAAGTGATTTTGTGACTGGCCATGTGGAATTTTATGTTCTGTAATTTAAAGGGTCTATGTGGGGAGTGCACTGTCACTGCTCTGCTGTAAGGGATGTGATTGGCAGAAGCACTGTGATCCCTCAGAATTAATCTTTTATTTATTTGTACTTCATGCATATGTGTATTTTGTCTGCATCTATGTCTGTGGACCACATGTGAGTGTCTTGGCCTTGGATTGTAGAAGAGGACATTGGTTCCACTAGAACTAGACATACAGGACTGCAATATGGTAGTGGAATCTGAACCCATGTCCTCTACGAGATATGTCTCTAGTCCCAAACTAATTTTTGAATCTCATCACAACAATGTATTTTGATTGTGATAATTCTTAAAAAGAGAAAACAATCAAGTTTAATAAGATGGATAAAAAAGAATATGTCATGGTTAGATCAGAAGAGAGAGTTGGCTTTGCTCTTTGGTGGTGGAATATGCTTGAACACAGGGCTACTGGGGTGATGTGAGGCAATTGGCACTGGGCTCAAGGGGAGAACTGTGTGCCTGTGATCCCCTCTCCTTTCCTGAACACAAAGTGCTCAGCTTTGCCCCACACACTCTTTTCCTGATGTGCTCTCTCAGAGAAGACTCACACAGGGCCTTCTTCCATTGGAGCAGAACCTCCACAACTGAACCAACATTGAACTCATTATGTCATTTTCTTCTAGTGATGGAAAAGTCAGGAGCACACAGGGCTTCACCTACGAAATGCAGTTCAGTACAAGAGGTGCTTAGGTGATTGTACAACTTATACTGCAAAGCACAAACTCACTTGATGATAGGGTAATAGCATATTGTAGCATTGTTTTTCCAGCTCAGTAGAGAATGTTACTGGGATATTTAGGTGAATTACAATTAATATGTCAGGATGGCATCATGTCCCCAACTGTAACTGTTGAGTATGGGAGGTTTTTTCATGTAGATTTCTTCAACTGTGATTTTCAATGTCCTGGTAATGTCATTGCAGGGATCTTCAACTTCCTTCCTTAAGATGAAAATGAATTGAAAATCAACTTCCCAGTGAATAAATTGTGTATATATGCAATATTAGATTAATGAGAAAAGAAGATTTTAAAAAATAATATGTTTTTAATGTGATAAAGTGAAAAACTACTACAGATGTAATGAAAATAAAGAATGGAGCATACAAGTTTCTCACACAAAGAAAAAAGGGTATAGCATTAGATAAACTTTAACGTCATTTTCTATTCCTAGTCCTGTGAAGGCCAAGTGTCTGACACCCAACAGATCTACCCTCAAACCAGTAACTTTCCTCCTAAGCATTCAAGTGGATTCTGCTGGCCACATTTAGTTTTGCAGTGAGGTTGCTGGCTCCTACCCTCTGTCATGCACACTGCTATCGTATTGTCCTGGCTAAGTGGCAACTCTGGAGTGCATGTTGACTGGAAGAAGAAATCACAGTGCTGAGACATGGACACATAGGAGACCTGTCTTCATTGTGCTATGGTCACATAAGTGTTAATAAGCCTGTTATAGGGAGGCTTCTTCATTGTCAAGTAAGTCCCTGAAGCTTCAGGTGACTCCAGAATGGATCCACCCATTAAACATAGAATTGAATCTATCAAAATCTAGAGTTTTCCTCACTTAACAAGATCTTCTAGCCACCAGAGGATGGGTATATCTTTGCTTCTTTGCCATCAGTTCTCATTATTTCTGGACTGATTACTGAGCATCTCATATGTACAGGAACTTTAAGTGGACTATACAACCTTATAAACCCAATAAAACTCCAGAATCCTCAATCAGATATTCCTAAAGAAAATAATACTGACAATGACCCAGATGCCCTTAGAAACAGATTTTGTGTGCCTCCAATGCAAACATTGTCTCTGAAATAACTTGACTGTTCCATATGATGTCTCAGATTGTTCTTTTCCTCAAGGTTCTTTGGGTTTTTTCTCAAGTTTTTATTGATTCTTTGTGGGTTTCACATCATATCTCATCTCCCTATTCCTTTCCCTGTCCCTTCATATACATCCTTTGCCCTTGCAACCTTCCCCACAAAACAAAATTTAAAAGAAAAACAAAACAAACAAACAAAAAGTCTTGGCATGGAAGGACTATTGTGACACAGTGAATCACACAATATAACCTTCAGTCCCTACATCATTACTTGTAAGTGTTCATAGCAATGAGTCATTGGTCTATTTCAAGGCCTCTGGCTTCTGCTACACCATCAATGCTGAGCTCTCACGGTGACTCCTCTTGAATATTCTGTTGTTGACTTGTGTCATGGAAATCACTGCAGCTTTGGATATTCAGATATATCTTATTCACATGCTCTAGCATGTGAATAATAGATGAGGTGTACTCTGGAGTGGGCTAAATAATATCCCTGGTTCTGGGCCTTAGTGATAGCTGGATTGGTCAGTCTGATAGCTTTCCATCATTGTCACCCACCATGGTGAGGTCTCCAACACTTCCCTGGCTAGCTTACCCAGTGCAGTAGACAGCAAGAAGTGGAGCCATACAACTAGATTCAGACATGTAGAAGATTGCAGATAGATCCATATCTATCGACATGCACAAAACTTAAGTACAAATGAATAAAAGACCTCAACATAAATTCAGCCACACTGAACCTCCTAGAAGAGAAGGGAGGTGGTACCCTTGAACAAATTGGTGGTACAGGAGGTGGTACAGGAGACCACTTCCTGAACATTACACCAATAGCATAAACATTGAGATAGACAACTAATAAATGGGACCTACTGAAACTGAGAAGCTTCTATAAGGCAAAGGACACAGTCAGTAAGACAAAATGCCACCCCACAGAATGGGAAAAGATATCCACCGACCCGACATCTGACAGAGGATTGGTCTCCAAAATATACAATGAACTCAAGCACTAGCCACCAAAACACCAAGCAATGCAATTAAAAGTTGGAGTGCAGAACTAAATAGAGAATTCTCAACAGAGGAATCCAAAAGGGCTGAAAGACACTTGAGAAAGTGCTAAACATTCTTAGCCATCAGGAAAATACAACTCAAAACCACTCTGAGATACTATCTAACTCCTGTCAGAATGGCTAAAATCAATAACACCAATGGCAATCTATGCTGGAGAGGATGTGGAGAAAGAGGAACTTTCCTCCATTTCTGGTGGGAGTGCAAACTTATACAACCACTTTGGAAATGAGTAAGCCAGTTTCTCAGGAAAATGGGAATCAGTCTACCTCAAGATCCAGCAATTCCTCTCTTGGGCATACACCCAAAGAATGTATATTCATGTGATAAGGACATATATTCATAGCAATATTATTTGTAATAGCCAGAACTGGAAGCAATCTAGATGCCCCTCAACAGAAGAATGGATATAGAAAATGTGGTACATTTACACATTTTCACACTACTCAGCAGCAAAAAACAATGGAATCTTGAAATTCGAAAGCAAATGGATGGAACTAGGAAAAACCATCCTGAGTGAGGTAACCCAGTCACAAAAAGATAAACATGGTATGTACTCATTCATGTAAGATTCTTAGACTTAGAGCAAAGGATTCCCAGTCTACAATCCACACTGCCAGAGGAGCCAGTAAACAAGGATGACCCCAAGAGAAGATTGCATGGTCCCTCTATGAAGGGGAGAGGGACAAGAACCCCTGAACAACGTGGGAGCATGGGGCCAGGGTAGAGAAGAAGGAGGTGGGAAGGGAAAAATGGGAGGGAGAGGAGAGCAAGAGGACTGAGACAGGGGAGGAAGAGAGTAGGGCAAAAAAGGAGAATCCTTGATAGAGGGAGACAGTACAGGTATGGAGAGAGGTAGGGCACAGGGGAAATGTTAGGGGATCCACAAGGATGACCCCAACTAAGAATCCAAACAGGGTGGAGAAGATGCCATTGTTGCCCTTCGCCTATAAGGAGATTGATGTCTACCTTGGTTACCATTCCTAGAGCCTTAATCCAGTAGCTATTCAAAGTAGAAACAGGCACCCACAGCTTAGCACTGAACCATACTCCTGGAATCCAGTTGTGGAGAGGGAGGAGGGATGAGCAAAGGAGCCAAGATGGTGCTGCAGAAATCTGCAGAAACAGTTGACCTGACCTAGTGAGAGCACGGAGACCCTAGTCATTTAGCTGGGGAAACAGCATTAGACTGAACCAAGCCCTCTGAATGTGGGTGTCACCTAGGAGGCCAAGACATTTTATGGGGCCTCTAACAGTGGAGCCAGTATTAAACCCTAAAGCACAAATGGACTTTGGGATCCCATTCCTATGGAGGAATACTGTTGCAGCCCAGATATAGCAAGGAGGGCCTGGGCCCTCCCCCAAACTATATGACAGACTTTGAAGGTCGCCCCATGGAGGGCCTCACTGTCCCTGGGGAGGAATTGAGGGATGTGTTGGGGGGTTGGTGGGGAACATGGGAGGTTTTCAGGGCAAGGGAATGGGGGGAATGGATGTGTAAATATGAGTAATAATTAAAGAATTTAAATTTAAAAAAAGAAATGGAGCCAGTTCCCCTGCTCCCATGCACCATGGCCAGCCCCACTCTTTTGCTCAGATGAGGTACAGGGCCTGCTTTCTCAAGTGCTGCAGTTTGTGAGAGGCAGGGCCATCTCTCCCACTCTCATGCCCCTTATGACAGTTCTCCCAAGGAGCTAGGATAGGTGAGGACTTCTTTCCCTTGCCCTTGCAACTACATGGCAGATTGGGGTTATAGGGTCAGTAGTCTGCTCTCAAACCCCAAAGGCTTGCTCACCTGGGCCCTCACCAACAGGATCAGCTCTGCTAGGCTGCCCAGCTGAAGTGCAGGGCCTGCACTCCCAAGTACTGTATCTGGTGAGGTACAAAACCAGCTCTCCCGCTCTCATGACCTTATAGACAAGTCTCCCATCTTCCATAGACTGCAAGGGGCAGGGGATGGGAGAGGGCTTCTATCCCTCATACACTCCATCATATGGTAGATGATTTGTGGCAGCAGATCTCGCATGCCTGTTTGCAGAGCTGGATTGCCTACACCCCCATCAGCAGGACCAGCTCTATTATGCTGCCCAAGATGGGCGCAAGGCACACTTTCCTGAGTGCTAAGCCAATGAAGTGGAGGGTTAGTTCTCCCAACCAGGGACCACCTTTCACACCTGCAGTAGGTAGAAAGGGGAGGGGGCACAACTCTCTCACTCATGACACCTCATGACAGACAGACAGTGAGACGAGTTCTCCAGCAGTCACACCTCAGACCTGGCTCACTATCACAACCTCAAACAGTCCTACTGTGCTACACAGAGATGGTACAGGGCCTGGTCTTCTGAGAGCTGCTGGTGGTGAAGGGCAGGACCATTTCTTCCTGGTTCTACAGCCAGTGAGGGGCAGGGAGAACTCTGTGCAGCCCAACCTCATTGTCTTCAGTGGTAACAGGAGTCACAAACGTCAACACAGTTCAGTGTTATGCCAGGGCCAGAGTACCAGACATGGCTCTTGGCAGTAGGACAGGCCCAGGCAACACTGTTGACCCAGGTGTCAGTGTAAGCCTCTTACATTGGCATAGCAATTTCATGGTTAATTTCTGCCTACAGCGGGCAAGTGTCATGGGGTGGAGCTGTAGCTGTCCTCTTTGTGCCCAGGCCTCATGGCACCACAGGTGCTTGTAGTTCCAGGTTCTTGTTTTATTACTAAGAAGATGTAGATACCTAGACGATAAAGATAAGTCAAAAGATAGAAGAGTTTATTACAGGAAAGTCTCCTGGCAGTAACAAAGAGAGAGCTGGAAAAACAGCAGGGAAAGATCAAATAGTGTGGATTTTTACATATTAGTCTAAACAGAAACTGGAAGAATTTCGAGAAACCTCTACACTCAGGGTAAATGTACACTAATTACAGAAAGCCTGCCAAAGACAAAGCCCCTGTGATTTGTGTGTTAGCATTTTAGGGAAAACTACCTGGTTTTGGAAACCTTACCTGAGAAACCCCCTGGTCCATGGAATATTTCTAGTTTTGTGTTCAGATGGGGGCACCTGAGAAACCTTTGCTAAGCAGTGATCCTCTATCTCTGCCAAACTCACTTTGAGTCAGTCTCCCTTTTGCTTTGTTAATTTCCCCTAGAATCACATGAGAAGAAACCCTCAACTGAGGAATTCTATAGCTGAAGTGGGCATGTGGACATTTCTAGGACAGACTGCTTTGATTGTTAATTGAGGCCAAAAGACACCCCTGGGATGCAAACAGCACCC
>NC_048601.1:60603908-60647194 GCF_003668045.3 Cricetulus griseus | reverse complement strand
ACAGCAGACTACTGACCCTATAACCCCAATCTGCCATGTAGTTGCAAGGGCAAGGGAAAGAAGTCCTCACCTATCCTAGCTCCTTGGGAGAGCTGGCATAAGGGGCATGAGAGTGGGAGAGATGGCCCTGCCTCTCACAAACTGCAGCACTTGAGAAAGCAGGCCCTGTACCTCATCTGAGCAAAAGAGTGGGGCTGGCCATGGTGCATGAGAGCAGGGGAACTGGCTCCATTTCTTTTTTTAAATTTAAATTCTTTAATTATTACTCATATTTACACATCCATTCCCCCCATTCCCTTGCCCTGCAAACCTCCCATGTTCCCCACCAACCCCCCAACACATCCCCCAATTCCTCCCCAGGGACAGTGAGGCCCTCCATGGGGCGACCTTCAAAGTCTGTCATATAGTTTGGGGGAGGGCCCAGGCCATCCTTGCTATATCTGGGCTGCAACAGTATCCCTCCATAGGAATGGGATCCCAAAGTCCATTTGTGCTTTAGGGTTTAATACTGGCTCCACTGTTAGAGGCCCCATAAAATGTCTTGGCCTCCTAGGTGACACCCACATTCAGAGGGCTTGGTTCAGTCTAATGCTGTTTCCCCAGCTAAATGACTAGGGTCTCCGTGCTCTCACTAGGTCAGGTCAACTGTTTCTGCAGATTTCTGCAGCACCATCTTGGCTCCTTTGCTCATCCCTCCTCCCTCTCCACAACTGGATTCGAGGAGTATGGTTCAGTGCTAAGCTGTGGGTGCCTGTTTCTGCTTTGAATAGCTACTGGATTATGGCTCTAGGAATGGTAACCAAGGTAGACATCAATCTCATTATAGGCGAAGTGCAACAATGGCATCTTCTCCACCACTGTTTGGATTCTTAGTTGGGGTCATCCTTGTGGATCCCCTAACATTTCCCCTGTGCCCTACCTCTCTCCATACCTGTACTGTCTCCCTCTATCAAGGATTCTCCTTTTTTGCCCTACTCTCTTCCTCCCCTGTCTCAGTCCTCTTGCTCTCCTCTCCCTCCCATTTTTCCCTTCCCACCTCCTTCTTCTCTACCCTGGCCCCATGCTCCCACGTTGTTCAGGGGTTCTTGTCCCCCTCCCCTTCATCGAGGGACCATGCAATCTTCTCTTGGGGTCATCCTTGTTTACTAGCTCCTCTGGCAGTGTGGATTGTAGACTGGGAATCCTTTGCTCTAAGTCTAAGAATCTTACATGAATGAGTACATACCATGTTTATCTTTTTGTGACTGGGTTACCTCACTCAGGATGGTTTTTCCTAGTTCCATCCATTTGCCTTCGAATTTCAAGATTCCATTGTTTTTTGCTGCTGAGTAGTATGAAAATGTGTAAATGTACCACATTTTCTGTATCCATTCTTCTGTTGAGGGGCATCTAGATTGCTTCCAGTTCTGGCTATTACAAATAATATTGCTATGAATATATGTCCTTATCACATGAATATACATTCTTTGGGTGTATGCCCAAGAGAGGAATTGCTGGATCTTGGGGTAGACTGATTCCCATTTTCCTGAGAAACTGGCTTACTCATTTCCAAAGTGGTTGTATAAGTTTGCACTCCCACCAGCAATGGAGGAAAGTTCCTCTTTCTCCACATCCTCTCCAGCATAGATTGCCATTGGTGTTATTGATTTTAGCCATTCTGACAGGAGTTAGATAGTATCTCAGAGTGGTTTTGAGTTGTATTTTCCTGATGGCTAAGAATGTTTAGCACTTTCTCAAGTGTCTTTCAGCCCTTTTGGATTCCTCTGTTGAGAATTCTCTATTTAGTTCTGCACTCCAACTTTTAATTGCATTGCTTGGTGTTTTGGTGGCTAGTGCTTGAGTTCATTGTATATTTTGGTGACCAATCCTCTGTCAGATGTCGGGTTGGTGGATATCTTTTCCCATTCTGTGGGCTGGCATTTTGTCTTACTGACTGTGTCCTTTGCCTTACAGAAGCTTCTCAGTTTCAGTAGGTCCCATTTATTAGTTGTCTATCTCAATGTTTATGCTATTGGTGTAATGTTCAGGAAGTGGTCTCCTGTACCACCTCCTGTACCACCAATTTGTTCAAGGGTACCACTTCCCTTCTCTTCTAGGAGGTTCAGTGTGGCTGAATTTATGTTGAGGTCTTTTATTCATTTGTACTTAAGTTTTGTGCATGTCGATAGATATGGATCTATCTGCAATCTTCTACATGTCTGAATCTAGTTGTATGGCTCCACTTCTTGCTGTCTACTGCACTGGGTAAGCTAGCCAGGGAAGTGTTGGAGACCTCACCATGGTGGGTGACAATGATGGAAAGCTATCAGACTGACCAATCCAGCTATCACTAAGGCCCAGAACCAGGGATATGATTTAGCCCACTCCAGAGTACACGTCATCTATGAACAGCTAGAGCATGTGAATAAGATATATCTGAATATCCAAAGATGCAGTGATTTCCATGACACAAGTCAACAACAGAATATTCAAGAGGAGTCACCGTGAGAGCTCAGCATTGATGGTGTAGCAGAAGCCAGAAGCCTTGAAATAGACCAATGACTCATTGCTATGAACACTCACAAGTAATGATGTAGGGACTGAAGGTTATATTGTGTGATTCACTGTGTCACAATAGTGCTTCCATGCCAAGACTTTTTGTTTGTTTGTTTTGTTTTTCTTTTAAATTTTGTTTTGTGGGGAAGGTTGCAAGGGCAAAGGATAGATATGAAGGGGCAGGGAAAGGAATAGGGAGATGAGATATGATGTGAAACCCACAAAGAATCAATAAAAACTTGAGAAAAAAACCAAAGAACATTGAGGAAAAGAACAATCTGAGACATCATATAGAACAGTCAAGTTATTTCAGAGACAATATTTGCATTGGAGGCACACAAAATCTGTTTCTAAGGGCATCTGGGTCATTGTCAGTATTATTTTCTTTAGGAATATCTGATTGAGGATTTTGGAGTTTTATTGGGTTTATAAGGTTGTATAGTCCACTTAAAGTTCCTGTATATATGAGATGCTCAGTAATCAGTCCAGAAATAATGAGAACTGATGGCAAAGAAGCAAAGATATACCCATCCTCTGGTGGCTAGAAGATCTTGTTAAGTGAGGAAAACTCTAGATTTTGATAGATTCAATTCTATGTTTAATGGGTGGATCCATTCTGGAGTCACCGATATGTATGAACTGCTGTTCATACACATTATATCTGAAGCTTCAGGGACTTACTTGACAATGAAGAAGCCTCCCTATAACAGGCTTATTAACACTTATGTGATCATAGCACAATGAAGACAGGTCTCCTATGTGTCCATGTCTCAGCACTGTGATTTCTTCTTCCAGTCAACATGCACTCCAGAGTTGCCACTCAGCCAGGACAATACGATAGCAGTGTGCATGACAGAGGGTAGGAGCCAGCAACCTCACTGCAAAACTAAATGTGCCCAGCAGAATCCACTTGAATGCTTAGGAGGAAAGTTACTGGTTTGAGGGTAGATCTGTTGGGTGTTAGACACTTGGCCTCCACAGAATTAGGAATAGAAAATGACGTTAAAGTTTATCTAATGCTATACCCTTTTTTCTTTGTGTGAGAAACTTGTATGCTCCATTCTTTATTTTCATTACATCTGTAGTAGTTTTTCACTTTATCACATTAAAAACATGTTATTTTTTAAAATCTTCTTTTCTCATTAATCTAATATTGCATATATACACAATTTATTTACTGGGAAGTTGATTTTCAATTCATTTTCATCTCAAGGAAGGAAGTTGAAGATCCCTGCAATGACATTACCAGGACATTGAAAATCACAGTTGAAGAAATCTACATGACAAAACCTCCCATACTCAACAGTTACAGTTGGGGACATGATGCCATCCTGACATATTAATTGTAATTCACCTAAATATCCCAGTAACATTCTCTACTGAGCTGGAAAAACAATGCTACAATATGCTATTACCCTATCATCAAGTGAGTTTGTGCTTTGCAGTATAAGTTGTACAATCACCTAAGCACCTCTTGTACTGAACTGCATTTCGTAGGTGAAGCCCTGTGTGCTCCTGACTTTTCCATCACTAGAAGAAAATGACATAATGAGTTCAATGTTGGTTCAGCTGTGGAGGTTCTGCTCCAATGGAAGAAGGCCCTGTGTGAGTCTTCTCTGAGAGAGCACATCAGGAAAAGAGTGTGTGGGGCAAAGCTGAGCACTTTGTGTTCAGGAAAGGAGAGGGGATCACAGGCACACAGTTCTCCCCTTGAGCCCAGTGCCAATTGCCTCACATCACCCCAGTAGCCCTGTGTTCAAGCATATTCCACCACCAAAGAGCAAAGCCAACTCTCTCTTCTGATCTAACCATGACATATTCTTTTTTATCCATCTTATTAAACTTGATTGTTTTCTCTTTTTAAGAATTATCACAATCAAAATACATTGTTGTGATGAGATTCAAAAATTAGTTTGGGACTAGAGACATATCTCATAGAGGACATGGGTTCAGATTCCACTACCATATTGCAGTCCTGTATGTCTAGTTCTAGTGGAACCAATGTCCTCTTCTACAACCCAAGCCAAGACACTCACATGTGGTCCACAGACATAGACGCAGACAAAATACACATATGCATGAAGTACAAATAAATAAAAGATTAATTCTGAGGGATCACAGTGCTTCTGCCAATCACATCCCTTACAGCAGAGCAGTGACAGTGCACTCCCCACATAGACCCTTTAAATTACAGATCATAAAATTCCACATGGCCAGTCACAAAATCACTTGTGATACCTTAAATACTTGGGATACCTTAAATTACTAATCCTAACTGTCATAGGGTGACAAAAAGCACAGGTGTCCTGTGAGCATCAACTCAAGTACTTCTGAGATGATTTGCATATTGAGACATTAGCCACAGTCCAGATTGTTTAACCATCTTTAAAGGCAGCTTGCAGTGCCTAAGAAGCAGCCTCTAGTCCAGGTCTCAGAGATAGGGTCAGCTGCTTTCCTGCTGTGGGTACTGCTACTCTGGGTTCCAGGTGAGAGGATGTAGTGCTGGGAGCAACCTCTGTGGCTACTGCTGTTTCCTCATGGCTACTGTTACAGATTCCACATACATGATGGTTTTATACTGGGCAGCTTGTAGCATATCTGTGACAGCAATGTGTGCTTATCATTCCAGGTTCTATGGGGACATCATGCTGGCCCACCCTGCACACTATTTGAATATGTCTCTAGAGCAAAGGGCAACCATTTTTTTTTGCATGGCCTGCCAGAGTGTCAGTTTTTAAAATATTCGTCTTATGCAGTGGTATCAACAGAAATCAGGACATCCTCCCAAACTCCTCATCTATGGAGCATCCAATCTAGCATCTGGGGTCCCTGCCTGGTTCAGCAGCAGTGGGTCTAGGACAGACTTCACCCTCACCATCCATGCTGTGGAGGCTGATGATGCTGCAACTTATTACTGTCAGCAGAGTAGGGTGCTTCCTCCCACAGTGCTCCAGGGCTAAACCAAGACCTCCTGGGTTTGCTGCTCACTGAAGCTCAGTCTCTGAGCTGTTTCTCACCAGACATCACAGCCATGTGACTTTTACAAATCTTATTTGAAAAGAGGATGATGCTGTGAAAGAGATATTTTTTAAAACGATATGTGTGTCTGTCCCACAATGAATGCTTTGTAATTCATCTGTGTGCTTACTTGACAAAGACTTCCCTAATATTATTTTCAAGTATTTAGGTTCAATAAAACATTTTTTGTTCAATACACTGAGTGGACAATCATTTTAAACTTGCAGAAAAATTTCCTCAGTTGCCCCAAATAACCAGAGCTTGAGCACTGAATTTTCTTAGTTGCCTTGCAGACATAAGCTGACATTTTGAACCCAATGTCACATTTTCACTTCTATTTTCTTGAGATTTCATAAGTTCCTATTCTACTGCTGTCTTATTGTTTAGCCTCTGATCTGTATCTCTGTGTTCATCACTGATACTCATCCATGGGCTTCGACTCCATAGCTGTTCTTTTCTGCTTATCCAATACACGCAGCTTTTTCTATAGTATCTTCTACAATGTGGCCACATTCTCTTCATTCCTTTTGCTCTCTTCTTAAGTGGAGGAGTACAAAGTCTCACTATATATCCAGGGGTGACCTGTAAATCACTATCCAGTACTAAGTTGCCATGAACTTGCTGCCCACCTAACTCTTTAACCAAACTGCTGGTTTACATGACAACATACTCAGCTACTTTTCATTTTGTAGTTGTTCTACCATTTCAGGAACATGAACTCTAGAGGCCAAGGATGCACAGTCATGATCACAGAAGGTTAATTTTACAGACATCCTCCACTTCTATGTGAGACTTTTTTGGGATCCTGTGTCCTTCCCATGTGAAGTAGGAAAGCTCAACAGAATGATCCCTTGCAAAATTTTTCACAGATGCATGAATATGCAGCCAGGTCCTGCAGCCCTTTATTCCCAAATAAACACACAGAGGCTTATAATAATTTTAAAGATTTTGGCTAATTACTTAGGCTTCTTCTTCTTCTTCTTCTTCTTCTTCTTCTTCTTCTTCTTCTTCTTCTTCTTCTTCTTCTTCTGGTTTTTCGAGACAGGGTTTCTCTGTGGCTTTGGAGACTGTCCTGGAACTAGCTCTTGTAGACCAGGCTGGTCTTGAACTCACAGAGATCTGCCTGCCTCTGCCTCCCGAGTGCTGGGATTAAGGGCATGCGCCACCAATGCCCGGCTTGCTTAGGCTTCTTATTGGCTAGCGTTCTTTTAATTATTAACCCATTTTTGTTAAACTATGTGTTGTCATGAGGCTGTCGTTTACGTGTAATACTCCAGCATGTTCCTTCTTCTGTGGCTAGTGGTGTCTCTCTAACAACAGACTCTCTCTCTTTTCAGTATTCTCCTAGTCTGGTAGCGCTGCCTATACTTCCTGCCTGGCTACTGGCCAATCAACATTCATTCATCAACAAATAAGAGAAATATATATTCACAGCATACAGAAGGACATCCTTCATCAGATGCATGTTTCTGAGTTTTTCATGTTTACAGTCCTAGATCACAATAGAAAATCTGTATTGTATTAGTATCCTACTGCTGCACAGTAAGCTAACACAAACTCAGTGATTTCAGCAACAACAGCCATAATCTTGGCAGGGTATATCTGTGCTCTCTATGGAGGGTCTCATAGGCTACAGTCAAGGTGTTGTCAAAGCTGCACTCTCATCTGGGTACCCAGAAAATCTTTTTCCAAGAACAGTGAGAATATTTTCACCATCTCTTTTAGATGTGTCTCTCTGCAAATAGGGAAGCCAGGAAACACACATGGAGCTGAATATGATCCAGCCATCTACATGTACTTTATGAATGTCTTCCTTCTTTTTGACATTTACCTGTTACCTTTCCTGTGTTTTAACCTACTTTCTGCTTCTATAACTGAATACCAGAGGGTAGGAATAAACACAGAAAATACATCTATTTAGTATAGCTCTGGGCTTGATGAATCTGAAAAGCATGTTACTTTTATTGGACCACAAATTTTGATGGCTTGTTATATTTCATAACATGTCTGATGACATCACATGCTGAGATCTACAGTTTGCTAGATCTGTGATTTTTGCCTCTAAGTATAAAGCTAATAGTATCTTCATGGCATCTTCCCTTTATGACTTCATATAATTCTATCTACATCCAAAACTTACTACCATCATATTCTTTGATCTGAATTTGAGGATTGAGTTTCTCACACTTAAGTTTGGAATGATACATTCCCTCAGAGGTAGTCTTCATCTTCTTCCACCTTCTTCTACACTGTTAAGCCTCAGACTGTGCTTTGTCCGTGGTTCCTGCTAATTACATTTGCCTTCTGTGCTCCACAGATATCCTCTTCTACCCAAGCATTTCTGGATGAAGTTAGGGTTTTCCACTCAGCCTTTTAAACTTGCAGAATCTTCAAGTTATCCACAGAGGCAAATCTGATGACTTGTTTTCTATTTTTGTGTAGGCATTTCCAATTACATCCTCTCTCTTGCATCTGATCCTGTAATAAATTATCAATTTCTGACTTTTGTTTTCATTTAGTACAAATTCAGGATTGTCTACCCATTAAGGCATGGTCCAGTTATAGAATTTAACAAGAAATAATATTTTGACATTGTTGGCTTTAGGTAATTTACTAATGCTAGAGTTCATAGCTCTGTCTTTCTCACCTGTGGACTAACTTTTCTTTAATCTATATAGCTTTTTAAAAGTATTTAAAACATTTACAGAATGGAGTACTACTCAACAGAAAAAAAAACTGGGATCTTAAAATTCACAGGTAAATGGATGCAATTGGAAGAAACGATCCTGAGTGAGGTAATCCAGCCAAAAAAGGCAAACATGGTATGTACTCACTTATATATGGATTTTAGACATAGATCAAAGGATTACCACATTGCCAGATGAATTAGGAAACAAGGAGGACCCCAAGAGAAGATTGCATGGTCTTTCGAAGAAGTGAAGTGGGACAAGAAACCCTGAGCAAATTGGGAGCACGGAGGGAGAGAGCAAGGAGTTGGGAAGGGGAGAGACAGATACAGGAGGGGGGAGGAAAACAGGAGGACTAAGACAGGGGAAGAATAGAGGAGGGCAAGAAAGGAGATGCCTTGATAGAGGGATACAGTACAGGTTTGGAGAGAGGTCTGGCACAGGGGAAATGTTAGGGATCCACAGGGATGGCAGCAACTAAGAATATAGGCAGTAGTGGAGAGGCTGCCTTTCATGCCCTTCCCCCATAATGATACTGATGTCTACCTTGGTTACCATTCCTAGCCCCTTCATCCAGTAGCTGATCGAAGCAGAAACAGCCATCCACAGCTAAACACTGAGCCATTCTTCTGTAATCCAGTTTTGGAGAGGGAGGAGGGATGAGCAAAGGAGCCAAGACTATGCTGGAGAAACCAGCAGAAACAGTTGACCTGACCTAGTGAGAGCAGGGAGACCCTAGTCATAAAGCTGGGGAACCAGCATTGGACAGATCCAAGTCTCTGAATGTGGGTGCCAGCTAGGAGGCCAAGGCAGTCTATGGGACCTCTAACAGTGGAGCCAGTCTTTATCCCTAGAGCACAAATGGACTTTGGGAGCCTATTCCTATGGAGGGATACTATTGCAGCCCAGATACAGGAAGAAAGTACTGTGTCTTCCCAAATGTTGTGACAGACGTTGAAGGTCCCCCATAGAAGGCCTCACTATCCCTGGGGAGGGAGTGGGTGTCAGGTTGGGGAATTGGTGGGTAGCATGGGAGGATGGGAAGGGTAGCGAATGGGAGGATGGATATGTAAATAAGAGTGCTTCTAAAATAAAAATAAACAACTGTATCCTCAAACACCTCAAAATAAGCATTGTTTTCAAATTCCTAATGAGTCTTTCTTGAAACAAATTTATATAGTCTACACATTTGATCACATGTATATGTTAAACAATATTGACACATAACATTATTAAGCTACAAATGACCATATCTGAAAAATTCTCAAATATCTGGCCAGTACATATCTGTTTTCATATGACTCATGAACCAAGTAATTATAAAACCTTTGAAGCTGTTTGAAAATAAAGATAGTTGGAATGAAAGCCAGTGGATTGCTCTAAAGGAGTACTCACATGGGAAATAGAGCAGTGGGTATTCACAAAAGAAATCATCATTCAAATTCCTAATTTATGTCCTATGTCTGGCATCCAGAAAAGGAAGGAAGTACTAAATAATAAAACACCGCAAAACAGCAATCCAATAGACATTTCTGGCACTAAAGTCCAGTCAAAAAATTATGTCTACTCAGTAGCAACACCATAGATAGTGCTGAAGACATTTCCACACCCTTTCAGTGATGTTAGATACATATTCTTAAAGGAAACAATGAATCAAGTGAAGAGAGATTATAGGATATCAGAAATTGTTTGTTCTTGAACTTTGAGTAGACTTTATACATAGGAGGGCAGAATAATTCCTCAGTGTAGTACCCACAGAAGAATCTTTTTCTCTGCATTTAGGGCAGACCTGAGATATCTGGGAATAATAGGCCTGTGCTGAGTCACTGTGATTAGCCAGATTTAGAGCTGTGCCAAAACTTATCCATTGTTTCTCCTTAGCATAATATTCTCCAGTTCCACTAATTTTATGCTGATGTCATAATTTCCATTTTATTATGGCTGAATAAGATTCCTTACACATATGTACATTCTTTCATTTGGATAATCCATTCCTTTGACAATTGACAGTAGGTTGATTCTAATTCTTACTATTGTGAATAGTGCAGCAATATACATGGGTGTGGAGATATCTGTATTGTGGTGGTTTTGATAAGAATGACCCCTATAGGTTCACAGATTTGAATATTTAGTCCTTAGGTACTAGTACTATATGAAAGATTTAGGAAGTATGACTTTGTTGGAGGAAGGATCTTATTTTGGTTGGGCTTCCAGTTTTCAAAAATCCCATTGCAAACACAGAGTCTTTCTGTCCTGCCACCTGTGGATCTGTATATACAAACTCTCTGCTAGTTTTCAAGCTTCACATCTGCCTGCAAGCCACAATGCTCACTGTCATGATGACAATGAACTAAACCTCTGAAATTGTTTTTTTTATAAATTTTTATTTAAATAAAAAACTATCTTATTTTGCATACCAATCCCTGTTCCCTCTCCCTCCCATCTTCCCATGCTCCCCACCAACTGCCATCCATCCCTACATCCATTCCTCAGGGAGAGTTGGGACTCCCATGGGGTGATCATAAAAGTATGTTATATCATTTGGGGCAAGACCTAGGCCCTTCCCTGTTTATCTAGGCTGAGAGAGTATCCCTCCATAGGGAATGAGGTCCCAAAGTCCATTCGTGCACTAGAGATAAATACTGGTAGCACCCCCAGAGGTCCAACAGACTGCCCATGCCCCCCAGCTGACACCCACATTCAGAGGCCCTGGTTTGGTCCTATGTGGTTCCCCAGCAGTCTGACTGGGGTCCATGAGCTCCCACTTGCTCAGGTCAGCTGTTTCTGTGGGTTTCCCCAGCATGGTCTTAACCCCTTTACTCGTCACTCCTCCCTCTCTACAACTGACTCCAAGAGCATGGCTCAGTGCTTAGCTGTGAATCTCTGCTTTTGCTTCTATTACCTACTGGGTGAAGACTCATGTTTGTCTTACTGTGTCTGGGTTACCACACTCAGAGTGGTTTCTTCTAGTTCCATCTATTTGCCCGAGAATTTCAAGATTCCATTGTTTCTTTTTTCCTCCTGCTGAGTAGTATTTCATTGTGTAAATGTACCACAGTTTTTGTATCCATTCTTCAGTTGAGGGGCATCTGGGTTGCTTCCAGGTTCTGGCTATTACAAACAACACTGCTATGAACATGGTTGAACATATGTCCTTGTTGTATGAACATGCAGTATTTGGTTATATACCCAAGAGAGGAATGGCTGGATGTTGAGGTAGACTGATTACCATTTTTCTAAGAAACCGCCATACTGATTTCCAGAGTGGTCTTACAAGTTCACACTCCCACCAGCAATGGAGGAGTGTTCCTTTTTCTCCACATCTTCTCCTGCATTGACTGTCATTGGTGTTTTTGATTTTAGCCATTCTGGCTGGTGTAAGATGTCATCTCAGAGTTGTTTTGATTTGCATTTCCCTTATGGTTAAGGATTTTGAACACTTTCTTAAGTGTCTTTCAGCCATTTTAGATTCCTTTATTGAGAATTGTCTATTTAGTTCTACACCCCACTCGTTAATTTCATTGATTTGTGTTTTGCTGGCTAGCTTCTTGTGTTCATCATATATTTTTAGTGTGCATGGCGATAGATATGGATCTTGTTTTCATTTCTGGTCAAATTCTGAACTGAATCCATGTGGCCCTGGCCTTTTTTTGTCTGGAAGGCTTTTGATGACTGCTTCTATTTCATTGGGGATTATAGATCGATTTAAATTGCTTATATCATCTTGATTTAATTTTGGTAAGTGATATCTATCCAGAAAATTGTCCATTTCCTTGAGATGTTCGAATTTTGTGGAGTACAACTTTCCAAAGTATGACCTGTTGATTCTCTGGATTTTCTCAGTGTCTGTTTTATATCCCCGTTTTCATTTCTGATTTTGTTAATTAGCATGCTCTCTTTCTGCCTTTTGGTTAGTTTGGCAGGAGGTTTGTCTATCATGGTGATTTTCTTAAAGAACCAACTCTTAGTTTAATTGATTCTTTGTAATGTTTTCCTAGTTTCTACTTAATTGACTTAAGCCCTCAGTTTGATTATGTCCTGGAGTCTACTCCTCAGTGGTGAGTTTGCTTCTTGTTGTGTGAGGGACCCCCAGCGAGTCTGCTTTTCTTCTCTTATCTAGGATTGATCCAAAGTTCCCTTGGGGAGCTACTGGCTCCCTTATGGCTAGGTGCTATTTCCTCATCCCCCCCCACCCCGCTGACCAGGTCTTTTTACAAATATGCAGATTATCTGCATATTCCCAGGGGCTTAAGAGCTTGGACTTTGATCTGAGTTACTTCCTAGGGTGCTGCTGATGGTATATAAGTCAACTCCCTTCTAAATAAAATTGGCATTCTTCTTTCAAGAGTGACTGGCTGTTTTGTCTTTATTAATCCATAGACCACTTGCTGAAACCTGTAAGAAGTAGTAGCACTGGATACTACATAGTGGAGGTCCCAGCGAGATCAAGAAAGAAGGGAATACACACTGAGGGATCACCTGTGGGAGGCTGGCCAGCGTTAAGGTAAACAGGTGTTTTGGAAGATGGGTACTGATAGTTCTTACCCTCTTTTGGGGCACCAGTTGGTCGAATTTTCCAATAAAAAGGGCACCAATATCAAATACAAGACAGCAACAGACTTTTTAAAATCTGCACATGAGGTCAGCCCTTGTTTTTTTATCTCTGGTGACCTCAGTATAGTTTATTGTGAGCAGGTAAGGATAGACTTGCAAAGGACATTACACAGAGAAGGGCCAAATGCTATAACGACTGTTACTTTTTCTCTGTGGTGTCTTGTCAGAGATGCACTTCTTAGTAATAGTGTGAAAGTGAAGAAGCAGGTTGAGGAAGCCAAGGCTGCCTTTGCAGAGACTCAGGACC
This sequence comes from Cricetulus griseus, assembly GCF_003668045.3. Taxonomy (NCBI): domain Eukaryota; kingdom Metazoa; phylum Chordata; class Mammalia; order Rodentia; family Cricetidae; genus Cricetulus; species Cricetulus griseus. The sequence goes on along the minus strand of NC_048601.1, from coordinate 60,634,093 downwards.
TAGAGTCTGTTAAATTACTTCAAGGGTCTAACGACCCTTCCTCTGGGTTTTCTCCCTCGTCTTCGGGGGATGAGTCTGAGGAAAGTGTAGAAACTGAAAGGGACGTTAAAGTAAAGCATAAGCTAAAAAAATGTTCCCTTGAGTCCTGTCCTCATGCTGGTAATTCCAGAAATCCCTGTTTTCCTTCAGCCTCTCTTGAAGAGCAGAGGGGCAGAGCGATGTTCGTGTTCTAGAGATTGTTAATCCCCAAGGATAGAATCAGAGAGAGCACTCCCCTCTTATTTATTTAGTCATTTTTAATTTGAATTAGAAACAAGATTGATTTTCATGACAATCCTAGTTCCCTTCTCTCTCCCACCCTCCCCTACCACACCCCCAACTAAAACCCTACCTATCACATACCCTTTCTTATATTCTTCACCTGACTCAAATTTTCTGCTCCCTCATGACCTCTGCATCCTTCCTCTTCTTCTTTCTCATTCTCACAGCTCCCTCCCCCCTCTTCCCATGCTCTCAATTTGCTCAGGGGATTGTGAGCATTTCCCCTTCTCCAGGGGACAATGTTTGTCTCTTTTAGGGTCCTCCTTGTTTACTAGTTTCTCTGGCAGTGTTGATTGTAGGCTGGTAATACTTTATTCTATGTCTAAAATCCACATATGAGTGAGTACATTTTTTTCTTTTGTGTGTTTGTGATTGGGCTACCTCACTCAGAATGATTTCTTTTATCTATCCATTTTCCTGCAAATTTCAAGATTCCATTTTTTTCCTGCTGAGTAGTACTCCATTGTATAAATGTACCACGTTTTCTTCATCCATTCTTCGGTTGAGGGGCATCTAGGCTGCTTCCAGTTTCTGGCTATTAAAAATAGTGTTCCTATGAACATTGTTGAACAGATGTCCTTGTTGTATGAATGTCCTTCTTTTGGGTATATGCCTAGGAGTGGAATTGCTGGATCTTGTGGTAGACTCATTACCATTTTCTTGAGGAGCCGCCATACTGATTTCAAAGTGGCTGTATGTTGGGGAACCTGTAGCCATGCCCGCTTAGGGGCTGGTTACAGGTCTGCCTGACCACGCCTGCAAGGTCGTGGCCAGGGTGATATACAGTAAAAGTTTCAGTTGGCTGGGTTTTGCTTTCAGTTTTCACCCTTTAGGCTTGATGTAAGGACTGCTGCCGTGCCTTCTGGCTAGGTCTCTCTGTAAGTAAGGCTTTTCCCTATTACATACCCATATATTTCTACCTGGCTCCATATTGGCAATGTCCCACTATAGCTGTAAATGTTGGTACTCCCACCAGTAGTAGAGTACTGTTTCCCTTTCTCCACATCCTCTCCAGTATAAACTGTCATTGGTATTTTTTACTTTAGCCATTCTGACAGGAGTAAGATGGTTTCTCAGAGTTGTTTTGATTTGCATTTCCATGATGGCTAAGGATGTTGAATAATTTCTTATGTGTCATTCAGCCATTTTAGATTCCTCTATTGAGAATTGTCTATTTAGTTCTGTACCCCACTTTTTAATTGGATTGTTTGGTATTTTGGAGACTAGCTTCTTGAGTTCTTTGTATATTTTGGAGATCAGCCCTCTGTCAGATGTGGGGTTCATGAATATCTTTCCCCAGTCTGTGGGCTGCTGTTTTTTCTTGCTGACTGAGTCCTTTGCCTTACAGAAGCTTCTCGATTTCAGGAGGTCCCATTTATCAATTGTTGATCTCAGTGTTTGTGCTACTGGTGTTGTGTTTAGGAAGTGGTCTCCTGTACCAATTAATTCAAGGTTATTTCCCAGTCTGTCTTTTAATAGGTTCAGTGTGGCTGGGTTTATGTTGAGGTCTTTGATCCATTTTGACTCAAGTTTTGTGTATGGCAATAGACTTGGAACTATCTGTAGTCTTCCACATGTCCAAATCCTGTTATGCCAACTCCATTTGTTGAAGGTGTTCTGTTTGTTCCAGCATATAAATTTGGATTCTTTGTCAAAAACCAGGTGTTTTTAGGTGTGTGGATTAATATCAGGGTTTTCAACTCTATTCCATTGGTCTACCTTTCTATTTTTGTGCCAATACCAAGCTGCTTTCAAGACTATAGCTTTGTAATTGAGCTTGAAGTCAGGGATGTTGATGCCTCCAGAAGTTCCTCTATTGTACAGGGTTGTTTTGGCTATCCTGGGTCTTTTTTTTCTCCATATAATGTTGACAATTATTCTTTCAAACTCTGTGAAGAGTTGTATTGGAATTTTGATGGGGATTGCATTAATCTGTAGATTGCTTTTGGCCAGATTGCCATTTTTACTATGTTGATCCTGCCTATCCAAGAGCATGGGAGATCTTTCCATTTTCTGGTATCTTCTTTAATTTTCTTTTTTAGAGACTAAAAATTCTTATGATGCAGATCTTTCACTTTTTTGGTTAGTGTTACCCCAAGATATTTTATGTTGTTTGTGGCAATTGTAAAGGGTGATGTTTCTCTGATTTCTATCTCCACCAATGTGTGTCATCGGTATATAGTAGGCTACAGATTTTTTGAGTTATTCCTGTATTCTGCCACTTTGCTGAAAGTGTTTTTCAGCTGTAGGCTTCTTCCCGGGGATGCAACGATGGTTCAACATATGAAAATCCATCATTATAATCCACCATATAAACAGACTGATGAAAAAAAACCACATGATCATCTCATTAGTTGCTGAAACAACCTTTGACAAAATCCAACAACCCTTCATGATAAAGGTTTTGGGGAAATCAGGGATAACAGGAACATACCTCAACATAATAAACGCAACATACAGCAAGCCGACAGCCAACATCAAATTAAATGGGGAGAAACTCAAGGCAATTTCTCTAAAATCAGGGACAAGACAAGGCTGTGCACTCTCTCTGTACCCCTTCAATATTGTCCTTGAATTCTAGCTAGAGTAATAAGACAACAAAAGCAGATCAAGGGAATACAAATCGGAAAGAAAGATGTCAAACTCTCACTATTTGCAGATGATATGATAGTCTACATAAGTGTCCCCTCTTAATTTTAAGGATATTAAACAGCTAAAAGAAGTGGTTGTGACTTATGGGCCTCATGGCCTTCTGGACACAGGAGCTGACACATTTGTCATTTCCCTTAACCATTGGCCCATGGCTTGGCACCTGTAAGAATCAGTCAGTAGCTCCCATCTGCTAACTTGGAAGGATGATAAGGGACACTCTGGTGTATTTCAGCCCTTCATTGTGCCTCCCATCCCAATTAATTTATGGGGCAGAGATGTCCTACAAGCAATGGGAGCTGTACTAGCCATGCCTCCTGTGCAGTTTATGCTTAAAGACCAAGGCTATTGCCCAGGCAAAGGGATTGGGAAGAAGTTACAGGGCAACCCCCTCCCTGAATCAGACAAACCCCTGATACAGAGAGCCCCTGGAGACTGGAGAGGATTGGGACATTTTGAATGAGGGTCATTGTTCTGTAGCTTCTTTCCTATACCTCCAATTCCTATAACCTGGAAAAATGATGAACCCATTTGGGTAGAACCATGGCCCCTGTCTAAAATAAAATTGGAGGCTGCTCATGCCCTAGTTTAGGAGCAACTCAATGCAGGTCATATTGTCCCCTCTACCTCTGCCGGGATTACCCCAGTATTTGTGCTGCTGATGGTATATACGTCAACTCCCCTCTAAATAAAATTGGCATTCTTCTTTCAAGAGTGACTGGCTGTTTTGTCTTTATTAATCCACAGATCCCTCACTCGAACCCCTAAGAAGTAGAAGTGCTGGATGTTGCATTGTTGTTCTAAATCTTTCAGCTGTTTTGTCAATTCTCTAGTGTGACTATTCTCCAGTTTCTTCATGTGGGCACATAGTGCTATGAACGTTCTTCTTAGCACTGCTTTCAAAGTATCCCATAAGTTAGGGTAAGTTTTGTTTTCATTCTCATTAAATTCTAGGAAGTCTTTAATTTCTTTTTTTTTCCCTCTACCCAGGAATGGTGCAATTGGAAATTATTCAATTTCCATGAGTTTGTATATTTTCTGCAGTTTGTATTATTGTTGAATTCTAGCATTAAAGCATGGTGGTCTGATAAGATACAGGGGTTATTCAAATTTTTTTTTGTATCTGCAGAGGTTTGCTATATTGCCAAGCATGTAGTCAATCTTAGAGAAGGTTCCATGTGGCGCTGAGAAGAAGGCATATTCTTTTGTGTTGGGATGAAATGTTCTGTAGATGTTTGTTAAATCCAATTGGGTCATATCTTCTGTTAAATCATTTGTTTCTGTGTTAAGTTTTTGTCTGGTGGTCCTGTCTGGTGGTGAGAGCCAGGTATTGAAGTCTCCTACTTTAAGTGTGTGTGGTTTTATTTGTGGTTTCAGCTTTAGTAATGTTTCTTCTGCAAATGTGGGTGCCTTCATATTTGGGGCATAGATGTTCAGGATTGAGACTTCATCTTGATGGACTTTTCCTGTGATGTGTATGAAATGCCCTTCTTCATCTCTTTTGATTGATTTTAGTTTGAAATCTAATTTGTTAGATACAATTGCTACACCAGCTTGTTTCTGGGATTCATTTGATTGGAAAATCTTTTTCCAACCCTTTTCTCTGAGGTAATCTCTGTCTTTAAAGTTGAGGTGTGTTTCATGTATACAGCAGAAGGATGGATTCGGTCTTCATATCCATTCTGTTAACCTTTATCTTTTTATAGGGAGGTTAAGACCATTGACATTGAGAGTTATTAATGTCCATTGATTGTTGGTTCTTTTTTGTTTTGTATTTATTGTTGGTGGTGTCATTGTGTGTAGATTTCACCCTCGTTTTTCTTTTCGGGTTTGGAAAAGTGGGATTATCTATTGCCTACATTTTTGTGTTTGTATTTATTTTTGTTGGGTTGGGGTTTTCCTTCCAGAACTTTTTCTAAGGCTGGATTTGTGGATATGTATGGTTTCAATCTGTTTTTTTTTCCTGGAATATCTTGTTTTCTCCATCTATATTGATTGAAAGCTTTGATAGGTACAGTGATCTGGGTTGGCATCCACATTCCCTCAGTGTTTGTAGGACATCTATCCAGGACCTTCTGGCTTTCACTATTGCCATTGAGAGAAGTCGGGTGTAATTGTAATTGGTCTTCCTTTATATGTTACTTGTCCTTTTTACTTTGCTTCTCTTAATATTTTCTCTTTATTCTGTACGTTTGGTGTTTTGAATATTATGTGGCAAGGGGACTTCTTTTTGTGGCCCAGTCTATTTGGTGTTCTGTAAGCTTCTTGCATTTTCATAGGTATTTCCTTTTGTAGGTTGGGGAAGTTTTCTTCTATGATTTTGTTGAATATATTTTTTGTACCCTTGAGCTGTATTTCTTCACCTTCTTCTATACTTATTATTCCTAGGTTTGGCCTTTTCACGATGTCACATATTTTCTGGATATTTTGTGTAAGGTAGTTGTTGAACTTGAGATTTTCTTTGGTAGATGACTAGTGAGCCTTCAACATCTGAGATTCTCTCTTCCATCTCTTGTATTCTATTGTTTATGCTTACACCCTTAGTTCTTGATTGTTTACCCATACTCTCTATTTCAAGCATCTCCTCATTCTCTGTTTTCTTTATTGTTTCTATTTCAGCTTTCATGCCTTGAACTGTTTTGATTGTTTCCTTCACTTCTTTGGTTGTGTTTTCTTGGCTTTATTTTGATTATTTAAGAAAACTCTATTTCTTAAATTTTTTCTTTGTTTTTTTCTCCAATTTCTTTAAGAGATTTTTCTCATTTCCTTTTTAAGGACTCTATCATCTTCATAAAGTAGATTTTAAGTTCCAGCTCTTCTTCTTCCCCAGTGTTATGGTTTGGTCTTTCTGTTGTTGAGTGTGTTCTTATTCTATATTCTTCCCATCTCTTCTTGCAGTGGGTGCAGGTGGGGTCTCTTTATCTCCTTTTGTCACCCGGTGCTGTGTGTGGGCCAAGACTTCAGTGTTTACAGCTCTGGATGGTCTTGCCACTCCTGGTATTCTTCTCTCTCAGCAGAGGTCAGGGCATAGGGGCAACTCAGCAGAGTTCAGGGCAGTGGGGAAACTGAGAGGGAAGTGTTTCTAGACTCAGGGAGATCCTCCCTGTCTAGGCAGGTCCATTCTATGCCAGGCTCTGGCCCAGAGAGTTTGAAGAAAGGGATGGTTACCAGAGTTATGCAGGAGAAGAGGTGACACTCACCTTAGCAGAGGTCAGGGTGAAGGGGCCTGGAGAAGGGCTTTTAAGGTAGCCTCTCCACTATTGCTTAGATTGTTAGTTGGGGTCAAACTTGTAGGTCTCTGGACATTTCCCTAGTGTCAGTTTTCTCTTTAAACCTGTAATGGCTCCCTCTATTATGGTATCTCTTTCCTTGCTCTCCTCTATTCATCACCTGACTAGATCTTCCTGCTCCATCAAGTCCTCCTCTCCCCTCCCCTTACCACTCTTCCTTTTTCTTTTAATTTTATTTTAGAAACTATCTTATTTTATATATCAATCCCCCATTCCCTTGACCTCCCATCCTCCCGTGCCTCCCACTGACCCTCCAGCCACTCCCTACCCACTTCCCAAGGATAATGAGGCCTTCCACAGGGATCATCAAAGTCTGTCACATCCTCTGGAGCAGGACCTCGGCCCTGTCATGTGTATCTAGGCTGAGAGCATATCCCTACATAGGGATATTCAGGCACTAGGAATAAATACTGTTTCCACTCCCATAGGCCCCTCAGACTGCCAAGGCCTCCCAGCCCACAGCCACGTTAGGGTACCTAGTTTGGTCCTATGCTGGTTCCCCAGCTTTACTATTGGCGTTTCTATGCTCTCACTAGGTCAGGTCAACTTTTTCTGTACATATCTCCTGCATGGTCTTGGCTCCTTTGCTCACCCTCCTCCCTCTCTACAACTGGATTCTGAGAGTATGACTCAGTGCTTAGCTGTGGGTGCCTGCTTCTGCTTTAATCAGCTACTGGATGAAGGCTCTAAGATGGCAATTAAGGTAGTGATCAATCTCATTATAGGAGAGGGATATCAAAGGCAGCATCTCCACTACTGCCTAGATTCTTAATTGGGTCATCCTTGTACAGACCTTTCTTGGCCACTTAGGATTCTCAAACACTGCTGGTCTTTGGCATTCATAAGTGTTGTAGCTGGGTAGGGCTGTTGCTTGCTTTGCTACTTTGGAAATTTGCATGGTACTTTCTGGTTATCATTAAATATTTCCTCATGGAGGAGATATTTTAGACAAACCCAGGACAGCGGCCTCTGTTACTTGCATCTGAGTGCATGGTGTTTGAAGTGCAATATCACCTATGAAAATTTTAGTGCAACATCAGGTGTATACATTTGTAAAGTTTGTATAGAAGCCAAACATTAGCTGACAACAAATTATGAGGAAATTTGTTTTAAAACAGTTTTGTTGCTTCATAATTTTATTATTTACTAGCAATGAAAGGAAATCTACATGTTACTGACATGGGTGTGCTTGCTCAATTTTATAAAAGAAATGATCTCATCTGAATACCTGATTTCATAGTATGTAGCACAACTTCAACATATTTCTGAGTTGGTAGATATTGTAATTTTATAATTTTCAATGATGAGATTCCTACTTCATATCCATGCACTAGAGAAAGTGGTAGAAGTATGCTTATGGGTACATCAGGAATTATTGGAAATTATCTCCTAATCCCAACATAAACCATTTAGCCAGTTTTTATGTCAGTCAAATCAACAACTCAAACACCAACATGTAAATTTAAACATTTTAACACTATAGAACCCAGAGTTATATGAAATTTATACTTGCATGGTTACACATAATGGTAGGTGACTAAATTACTGTGTTTATCAGAGAAGAAATCTTTGTATGTTAAAAGATTGCAATGCAGCCCCTGCCTCCTCTTCCCTCCTCGCCTGGCTCTTCTCTTCCCGTTGAGGTGGCGGCTGGCCTTGCATCCTAATCAGCTCCGCTTTTCATCTCCTTGGGTCTTCCCTTTTCCCCGGTGCCCAGAGCGGCCGCACTTCTCGCTTCTTACTCTATGGTGGCCCCAGAGCCCCTGAGTGCGCTCCTCCCGCCATGAATGAAAAATACGATGTGATCTTGCTGGGCCCTGGCCTGAAGGAGTGTATCCTGTTGGGGATAATGTCAGTGAATGGAAAGAAGGTTCTTCACATGGATCAGAACCCATACTGTAGAGGAGAAAGTGCATCTATAACACCACTGGAAGATTTATACAAAAGATTTAAGTTACCAGGACAAGCACCAGTATCAATGGGGAGAGGAAGAGTCTGGAAAGTTAACTTAATTCCCAAGTTCCTTATGGCCAATGGTCAGTTGGTGAAGATATTACTTCACACAGAGGACACTCACTATATGGATTTCAAAGTGATTGAAGGGAGCTTTGTCTACAAGTGTGGGAGGGATCTACAAGGTTCCTTCCACTGAAGCAGAAGCACTGGCATCTAGTTTAATGGGACTGTTTGAAAAACGCTGCTTCAGGAAGTTCCTAGTTTATGTCGCCAACTTTGATGAAAAAGATCCTAGAACTTTTGAGGACGTTACCCTAAGAAGACCTCCATGAGAGATGTGTATAAGAAGTTTGATTAGGGCCAAGATGTTGTAGACTTCACTGGCCATTCTCTTGCACTGTACAGAACAGATGACTACTTAGATCAGCCGTGTTGTGATACCATTAATAGAATTAAACTTTACAGCGAATCTTTGGCAAGATATGGTAAAAGCCCATACCTTTATCCTCTCTATTGCCTTGGAGAATTGCCACAAGGATTTGCAAGGTTAAGTGCTATATATGGAGGTACCTACATGTTGAATAAACCAATTGAAGAAATCATTGTGCAAAATAGAAAAGTGGTTGGTGTAAAGTCTGAAGGAGACTCGCTGTAAGCAGCTCATCTGCGATCCCAGCTATGTAAAAGATCGGGTTGAAAAAGTGGGCCAGGTAATCAGAGTGATCTGTATCCTTAGCCACCCTATCAAGAACACCAATGATGCCAATTCCTGCTAGATCATCATTCCACATAACCAAGTCAACCGGAAGTCAGATATCTATGTTTGCATGATTTCCTTTGCACACAATGTGGCAGCACAGGGCAAATATATTGCCATTGTAAGTACAACCGTGGAGACCAAGGAACCAGAGAAGGAAATCAGACTAGCTTTGGAGCTCTTGGAACCAATTGAACAGAAATTTGTCAGCGTCAGTGACCTCTTTGTACCTAAAGATTTGGGAACAGAGAGCCAGATCTTTATTTCCCGTGCCGATGATGCAACCACTCACTTTGAGACAACCTGTGATGATATTAAAGATATCTATAAGAGAATGACAGGATCTGAGTTTGACTTAGAAGAAATGAAGTGCAAGAAGAATGATACTTATGGAGAAGACTAACAGCAGTACATATTATGTAATTAGGACAAACTTAAAATTTGGCAAATAATGTATATTATATGAAATCAATATTGCAAGCCTGCTTTTACGATCAAAATGGAGATTGAAGAGTGCTATACCAGTAAATACTCCTTCCCTTCACTTTTCTAATATCATGTATTAACTTGTTTTCATGGAATGGCTAGTCAGAATTGCTTGTTTCTGTTTAGTTTAACCAGACTGGCTTTTGTTTTTTTTTAAAGTGAAGGAGCTGTTCTAAACAAATATTGATATCGATAGAGAACTTGATACAGTACTTGTATCTTTTAATCAATGTAGCCTTTGCAATTGTGTTGCCTCTGCTTAAGAGCTAGATCTATACAATTTGTGCCATCCTGATATTGGGACTCTAAATTGAATCCTTTGGTTTGGAAAAACATTCAGAGTTTTCTCTATTTTGTTATGTCAAGTATTAAAGCAGGGCTCAAATAGCAGCCACATATTTTGTTAATGTGAGTGTAAACTTCTAGTCAACTTTTAGGTTTAGGGAGTTGTTTGGAGGAAGCCAGAATTGGTTTTTTAACCTATTACAATTGCTGAGAAGGGGAAAGGAACCATATGGTAAGCAGGTAAAATTATAGAAGCACCTTTTAACCCACGTATGGCTTATTCAATGGACCAAGCTGCAATGCAGTATTGATTTGACAGAGCCTTGATTTCAATGATGTCTGTCTCAAAATGGCTCCAAATGATTTCTGTACTGCAAAATAAAGCCAAACTCTGGAAAGCAAAAAAAAAAAAAAAAAAAAAAAAAAAAAAAAAAAAAAAAAAAAAAAAAAAAAAGATTGCAATGTAACATGCTATAGTAGGAAATCTGAACCAATGCCTCAATTGCAGTGTTACATCATGAGTTGGCATGTATAGTCAAAGTGTGTGTATTTTGTGTTCAGAATCAAGGCTGCAGCAAAATCCAATGATGCAAGAGAGTTCTGCAATGCCAGAACATCTTAAATTAACTCTTCACCTGCTTTTAATTTATTTTTGGCTGGTGTGCTTTCACATATTTTATTATTGGCAATTTTTGTGGTGTATGGGATCAGTTAAATGACTCATAGATTTAGCACGTGGGCTCTAGAATTTGAGCTTTTGGAAAAAGTGAAAATTTTATCAGTGTTGGGCTTCAGTATTGGATGACAACATCACTTCCTGAGTTCTTGTTTTTTCACTCCTGCCTTCCATTTTCTATTTATCATACCATCGGTTTCATTCTCTAATGTTTGGAAACACATTTGGCTTATATTTACTATGACATTAAAAGTCATTTTAATATTATATTTTAATGAGGATGGTATAAAATTCCATGGAACTCTGGCCTGTCTTTACCTCCTTGGAGGACACCCAGCCAGCAGCTCTGGGATTTGCATTGCTTTCAATTGACTTAGGACACAAGTAGCTTCAATGTTCTGTAATTTTCATTGAGTGTGGTGAATAATTGGTCAAAATATTTCCACTTTTGCCTTCTGATTTTCCTTTTTTATCCTTCCCTTTTATTCTTCCACTCTCCTTTTTTACTGTTCTTTTCTCATTCAAATTTCCCCTTTGTCCTTTCCTCTCATCTACTTCTCTTTATCTCCTTTCTTCCCTTAGTCTTTCCTTTCCTCTCTCACTCCCCCCTTTCCCTTCTGTCCTTTTTAATTTATTCCATTATAGTTACTTTCCTACCCCCTCTCCTTTGGTGTTTTATGTTTTTACTCACCATATTTATTATTTCATAAGGATTGTTATACTGAGGTAGTTCTATCATGTCTGAAACCTGATACAAACATGTCATTGATTGTGAATTGAAACCTGTCATTAGAGCATCTAGACATGTGCGGTTTGGGAGCTCTGAGTTGGACCTTGACATTCTATGTTGACTTCCTTCTCAATGAGCGCTCACACTCTCTGATGGTATCGACTGTTGGTTGACATCAGTCACTCTCACATGATGCTCTTCATTATGTTTCTTCATTTGCTGCCTGCTTTGCGTGGACACATACAGGACAGCCCAGATGATCAGATTTTATAAACCAGTCCTTTTCTTGCACACCACGTTGCATCATAGAGGTGGGCAGCATGAGATAGAAACACAGACCTAGGTCCTCATGTCCCTGCTGCTACAGGTGTCTGTTGCCAAATTTAAAAGTATTTAAATCTTTGGCCCAGTGGTATGGCACACGCCATTAAAACCAGCACTCCAGAGGCAGAGGAAGGTGGATCTCTGAGTTCGAGACCAACCTGGTCTACAAGAGCTAGTTCCAGGACAGCTTCCAAAGCCATAGAGAAACCCTGTCTCAAGAAACCAAAAAAGTAATATAATATTTTCAGAGTGATAGATTTACAGAGAAAAAACATGTAGTAATAGAATACACCAGGAGATATTTACTGTATCTTATACAAACATAATAATATATAGACATTAGAGAAGAATCTTTTTTTCTGATACACAGTCTATTCAGATAGCCCAAGCTATCCTGGAATTCAGTTTGTATATCAGGCTGGCCTCAAACTTCTAGAGATTTTCCTGTCTCTGCCTCCCATGTCTGGGATTAAAGGTGTGTGCTTCAGATTAGAAAAGACATTTTAAATATCAGTGTTGCATCATTATACACCTGCATGTGTATGTTTGTATGATATTGAACTCTTTCCAATTATAGGTGCCTGTGGGGACATTCAAAAAACCCAGTCTTCATCTTGCATGGAAGTGTCAGCATTAGAGAGGTTTTCAGTAGTTGTAAATATAGGCAGAGTCTGTTTAGCAGCTATATCCAGAGAACCACTTGGCCTGGCACCAGGAACCTTCTAAACTGCTGGTCCCCTGTAATGTGGGAAATTACCAATACAGAGCCAGGTAAAAGTACAATGGAATTTAATAGGGAAAAACATTACTTACAGAGTGACCTAGCCATCTGGCAGGGCAGCAGTCCATACAGCAAGCTAAAGATGAAAACGAAAGCAGCCTGCCCATAAGCATCCCTCACTCTATGTCAACCTGACCATGCCCTCACAGGTATGGTCAGGCACACCTGAAGCCAGCCCGTAAGCAGGCATGGCTACATTATCCCCTATAATTCCCCTTTTAGTCTAAAAGTGGATTAAAACTTAATACTGTAAAGTATCCAAAATTAACAATCACAAAGGTGAAAAATAAGAAGACACAACAATCTGCTTATGTCACATCCTATCTATTTTAACTAAACCCTAAAGTCATCTGAAAGAGGTGTCCAAACCTGAACACCTCCTTCCAATCCCAGCCATGAACAATAGAAAGCTATCCTTAACTAGGTATATACACTATCCTAAGTGACAACAATGGGGGAAAGGAGGCGTAGCATCCATCAAGTTACTTCCTGATGAAATGGGACAGTGATAGCCTTGTGGGGTCCCGTAGGAAGAAAATGTTAGTATAATAAAAGCCTTGAATGGATTCTATCCAGTCCATGTTAGATGGGATTCGCTTGATTGAAGATCTCGCTTGACATCTTCAACTTGATTCAAGTCAGTACCCGAAGCTCTGGCGGGAGTGTCAGTTGAAATGGAGCAAGTTGGATCCAGGGCAGTCGAGGAAGTGTGACCCCTTTTCTTTCCGGGGCATCCAGGGATGGCTGTCAGGAAGGTCTTCATTGGCTGTGTGGGACTCAAACATAAATGTTAGCAGAAAAATGTTTGCTTGTGTAAGAATGTATACTAGAAAAGGCAACCCTGGGAGCATAACAATTATGAGCGGGTGCACACCTTGAAAAAAGATCCAAGAAAAGACAAAGACAGTCCCCCAATTCTTCTCTTATTCTGTGTTACATCAATTGGCTTCTTGATACAATACAGAAACTCTAACGTTTAGTTAAACAACATGCTTGGCTTTTAGAGGAGGAAAGCCAAATCCACCTCGAAATCCAGCATTGGTTTAATTGAATAGGGAGTAGGAAATAAAGAGAATTAGAGTTCTCTGAGAGACAGCTGTAAAGTTAACCTATGGCACAATCCTTTTGTTTGATGGTTATAGCTACCTTCTCTTCTTAAGTATCTACCCATGCAGTGTCCTTTGCCTTCTGGAGATGAGTTTTTCTGTGAAGATAAAAGCAAAACACTTCCCTTTCCTTTGGGAGGTTTCTATTTAGTTTATGAGCTATACCTTAGTGGAATACTTGTCATTTGTCCTCATTAAGAGGTTTTTCCTTCAACTCGAATCTTGATCAACTTTGATGGTACCCAAAGTTTTTCTTCTCCTGAGGAAACCAATACAAAACCCATACACCATCATAACACATGTCCTGGTTTCCATACAGAGGTTAGTACATTTTTGAAGTATACCGGCTGATTCAGTTCAGCAGTTTTCTCTGTAGTCCAGTGTCTTTCTGCAGCTGTTTGTCCTTTCTCATTGGCATAAAGAAAGTTTAATGTCAATAAAGCATTATACAACCTATGTTGGGGGGATTTCTTCCAAGCTTGTTTTTGGAGCATCTCCTTAATGTTCTATTAGATCTCTAAACCACTGCTTGTCCCGTAGGATTGTGTTGTATACCCATTACATGCTTTGTTATAATATTTGAAAAACTGTTCCAATTTCATGGAGACATATGCTGAAGCATTGCCAGTTTTTATTTGTGCAGGTATACCCATAACTGCCATAACCTCTAGCAGATGTGTAATAACAGAATTAGCCCTGAGAATGTGTCTATAGTATGATGCACATATTTCAATTTTCCAAATTCTGTAATATGAAAGACATCCATCTGCTAAACCTCATTTCTCCAAATGCCCTTAGGATTACAACCTGCTGGCAATGGAGTTTGATTATAAAAAGAACAAGTAGGACATTTTCTCACTATCTCCTTGGCTTGTTGCCAAGTGATGGAGAAGTACTTTTTTAAACCTTTGCTATTTACATGATGATTCTTATGAAATTCTGAGGCTTCTAGCACACTTCCAATTAATAAACGATCAATCTCATCATTGCCTTGTGCTAGTGGGTCTGGCAGACCCGTATGGCATCTGATATGTGCAATGTATATAGGATTACTTCTGTTTCTGATTGTTTCCTGTAATTGTGTAAACAGTGAAGTTAATTCTGTATTATCAGGAACGAATTCTGCCATCTCAATGTGTAACACGACTCTCCCTGCATATTGAGAATCAGTAACTATATTAAGAGGTTCCATAAAATCCATGAGTACCATTAGAATGGCATATAATTCTGCCTCCTGTACAGATGTATATGGACTTTGAACTACTTTACTTACCTCACCTGCTTTATAACCTGCCTTACCTGATTTGTTGTCATCAGTGTAGAAGGTAAGAACTCTAGAAATGGGAGTTTGTCTTACAATGCATGGAAGAATTCAGATTGTCTTTTTCATGAATTTAATTGTTAGTTTTGGGATAGTTGTTGCTAATTGTTACCAAAAAGTCAGTAAGAGCTATTTGCCAATATTCATTATCCTTCCACAAGGAAGAAATTTCCTCATTATTTAAAGGTACTATAATTTCTGCTGGATCTTTTCCAGTAAGTTGACAGAGTCTTAATTTGCCCTTTAGAATCAAATCAGTAATCTTTTCTATATATGTCTTTAACTTTTTATTTTGTTTATGTGGCAGAAATATCCATTTTAATAAGTGTCTTCCTCTGCATCAGAATTCCAGAAGAATATTCTCTGGACAGCAAGATAACCAGAATACAGTCTACATCATGTTTTATCTGATCTACATGCACATCAAATATTCAGTTTTCTACCCATTGCAACTCTTTTTCTGCCTCAGTGGATAGTATTCTCAGACTGTTTAGGTCCTTATCACCTTTAAGGGCCATTTTTAAATGCTTTAAGTCATGTCCTTCTACACCAATAATCATCTGTAATTGAGAAATTTCCCCTAATAATTTCTGAAGAGAATTAAGAGTTTGATAACAATCCCTTCTAATTTGTACCTTTTGAGGTCTGATTCTTTGTAAGTCTATCTTGTAAACTAAATAGTTAATGGAATCTCCTCCTTGTATCTTTTTGGGGGCAATCTGTAACCCCCAACGAGGCAGAACTTCCTTCACCATTTCAAACATACATTCCAAAGTTTCCTTATTAGAATCTCATAAAAGAATATCATCCATGTAATGATAAACAAGAAATTGTGAAAATTTCTTATGAATTATTTCCAAACATTGCTGTACAAAGGGTTGACACAAAGTAGGACTATTTAGCATTCCTTGTGGCAAAACCCTCCACTGATATCTCCTAACTGGTGTGAATTATTAAGATTTGGTACAGTAAATGCAAATTTTTCTCTATCATTTTCCTGTAATGGTACTGTGAAAAAAGTCTTTTAGATCAATGACTATGATAGGCCATCATTTAGGTATCAAGGAAGGCAATGGCATTCCAGGCTGCAGAAAGCCCATTGGTTGAATTACCTTCTTTATGGATCTCAGGTCTACCAGCATTCTCCACTTACCTGATTTCTATTTGATAACAAATATAGGAGAATTCCAAGGGCTGGTAGATTCCTGTATGTTTCCAGCCTCTAAATGTTCCTGTAGTAACTTTTCTAAAGCCTCTAGCATCTCAGAGGTCATAGGGTCCTACCCAAACAGGTTCATCTGTAAGCCACTTCAATGGCAGGGCCTTTGGCTCCTCTGAAGGTCTATCATTTGTATTTAGTTTTTGTACAGCCTGGATGGTTGGTAACCATTTTCCATAGCATCTTACCAGATCTTTTCTACTATTTAAAGATTGTACATAATTTGTATCTGACACTGGAGGAATATTAATCTGAGTTTTCCATTGCAGTAAGAGATCATGACACCAGAGATTTATAGCTAAATCTGCCACATATGGTTTCAGTCTCCTTCTCTGTCCTTCAGGTCCAATGCAGACCACCGAGTTATCACTCTGTCCAACTCTATAGATAGAGTCCCAATTCCTAAAAATTGTACATTCGCCTCTCTAATAGGCCATTTCTGAGGCCAAGGCTTTTTGGTAATAATTGTCACATCTGCCCCAGTAATAACTAAGCCAGTAATAACATTATTATTAATTTTCACTTTCAACTGAGGTCTTTTGTCATTAGTAGAAGTTTGCCAAAATATGCATTTCTCATTTTGTCCATTCACATTTGATTTTTCATCACTATTCAAACTACCATCTAGGGCAGTATTATTTTTCACAATAGGCATAGAACTATCCATTCATCCTGTGAGAGATTTTCTTCCACTGCTACTGCAAATGACCAGACCTTTCTCGATGTGGGGGCCTTCTTGAGGTCCCCCTTGGGGTTTCCTGGCCTTAACGGGTTTCCTTGCATGTCCCTGGTAGATTTACATTCAATGTTCCAGTGCCTGTCCTTACCATATCTTCAACACAATCCAGAAGGCAGTGACCTTCTGTAAGAGGCATTGTTAGAATTTGTTTGTCTACAATTTCTCTTGATATGTCCCATTCTACCACAGCTGAAACATCTAGGTTCCTGGCACCTTCTTGGTCTCCTGGGGAAGGCTCTTCCTACCCAAGGTCTGGTTCATAGTAATAGTAACCTGTAGTCTCTTGGTACCTATGTTGACCTCTGTAAGGTGTTTCTCTTTCCCAAGCTCTTGTGTCCTTATCTCTAGAACTTTAAATCTCTGTTGACTATTAAAACCTTTTGAGATAGCTTCTCCTACCCAAACTCCAGTATCTTGCACATTATAGTCAATCTTGGCTGTACACAAACCCATTTTTCTAGAGGAGCTGATGTGATCTTTAAAGGCAAAAGTACACTTTTTCATATTGTGTTTGCATTTTCATAAGCTATTGTATATATAATTGATTTCTTGTTTCTGAATCTATTACCTGTAATTCTACTGCCCTAGTTAACCTTTGTAAGAAGTCCTGGAACTGTTCTGTAGGTCCCTGTTCTATTCTGGTATAAGCTAGGTGTTCTCCTGGCTCATGAACCTTATCCCAGGTGTTTAATGCTGCTTTCCTCCAAGGGACTGTATATGGTCATCATATTCATCCTGAGCCTCTGGGTTAGCATAAATACCCTCACCAAGAATCTTATCTAGTGGGCTTTCAAAACCTTCCTTTATTACTTGATGATCAAGGAGCTTTGCCCCTTCATTGACCAATGCCTTCCACTGGATTTGTCATGAATTCTCAAGTACAGATGCTACCAGTCTTTCCCAATCTGTGGGGGTCACCCTGTTAAAGGTTGCCCATGAATGTAATAGCTGTTTTACATATGGGCTAAGGAGACCATATGAGACATCTGATTCTTTAATATTCTTAAGATCCTTCAGCTGTATAGGTTGCCATACGGAAGCCATCTGTCCCTGAGGGTGTTTCTTAGAAGCTGGCTTTTCTACCATGTTAGCTGGGTAGATCCACAGGCTCTCCCAAATGGGGAATAGGTTTACAATATCCCACTTCTGACAACCAGATAATGTGGGAAATTAGCAATATGGAGCCAGGTAAAAATACAAGGGAATTTAATAGGGAAAATCCTTACTGACAGAGCAACCTAGCTAGCTGGCAGGGCAGGAGTCCGTACAGCAAGCCAAAGATGAAAATGAAAGCAGCCTGACCATAAGCGTCCCTCACTCTACATCACCCTGACCACACCCTCCCAGGCGTGGTGAGGTTCACCTGTAGCAAGACCCTAAGCAGGCGTGGCTGAAGCATCCCCTACACCCCTGGGTATCCACATGGGCATCGTGAGTTCCTGATCTGCTCAGTGGAAGTGAATGTGGGTCAGAATTCACTGTCACCAACATCAGTGTCCATGTTGAAGACCTGGAGGATTATTACTTTTTAGCAGCATTACAGCTCTCCTCTCACAGTGATTCACTCTGTGACACAAAACTCCTCTCTGATTTTCACCAGCTCCTTGAACCACACACATCTCTGCACATTTTCTTCATTTGTGTCTGCCACATTGATGAGTAACATTGTCAAATCCTGCATGTTATGTATAAGCATAATGCTTCTAAGATTCATGAATCACAATATAGTTAAGTTCTCTGTGTAAACTGCTATTTGTTTTTAATAATTTCCCACAGAATCTGGCTTGTATAAAAGAATTTCTTCATTTTGTAGTTCTGGAATCTGGAAGTCCAACACAGGACTCGATTGCCTGAAGTTAATATTTTGGCAGGTTTCATCCAGTACTGTTCAAAGCAGAAATAGGCACCCACAACTAAGCACTGAACCATACTCCTGGAATCCAGTTGTGGGGAGGGAGGAGGGATGAACAAAGGAGTCAAGACAGTGCTGCAGAAACCTGCAGAAACAGTTGACCTACTTAATGAGAGCATGGAGACCACAGTCATAAAGCTGGGGAAACCGCATTGGACTGAACCAGGCCCTCTGGATGTGGGTGCCAGATAGAAGGCCAAGACAGTTTATGGGACCTCTAACAGTGGAGCCAGCCTTTAACTGTAGAGCACAAATGGAATTTGGGACCCCTTCCTAATGGAGGAATACCATTGCAGCCCAGACACAGAAGGAGGGCCTATGCACTACCCCCAAATGATATGACAGACTGTGAAGGTCTCTGGTGGAGGGCCTCACAATCCCTGGGGATGAGTTGGGGGATGGGTTGGGGGGGCTGATGGAGAACTTGGGAGGATGGGAGGGAGAAGGAATGACTCATGGATATGTAAATATGAGTAGTAATAAAATAATATACATAAAAATTTTGGAAGCTGACAATTCCATATCAGTGCTTTAAGATTAATTATTGTTTATGTTATGTTCCTGGATGTTCTACATTTGTGTATGTCTTGTACCTTTTTTATACAATGTCAACACAAGACAGAAGAGGGCATTGGTTACCCTGGAACTGGAGTTAGAAATAATAGTGAAATGCCATTTGAGTGCCACGAATTGATCCTGGGTACTATGAAGAGCAACCAGTGCTTTTAACTGCTGAGACATCACTCCAGCCCCTACATGTCTATGTGGAGGCTCAGGAAGACACTGTACCTCTTGTTTTTGTTTTTATGCTCTATTGAGCTCCTCAATCTCATCATTGTATTTTCCTTCATCCTATTTTTTGTTTTATAATTTTTTTGCTGCAACATATTGTCTGAAAAGTATTTAAATTCCTTTCAAATATAACACTCATTTTGAAATTGATTCACTAATTTCCCCTCTTCTTTTTTAACATAACATTTTTTATTTGAAAGTTCTTTACAGTAAAGTTTTATGTATAAAAAATAGATATTAAATAAACATAGTAAAAAAACAATAGGAAAAAGGACAAACAACTCATGTCAATCTAAAGTACTTGTGACAACAGATACACATAAAATATAAAGGATGAACATTTGTTTAATGACAAGTGTTGACAAGATTTATTATAGTTATAACCATAAGCTGCTGTTGAGAATGGAAAGTGGTACAGACACTCTGGTCAACAGTTTGTAGTTTCTTGAGTTAAACATTGTCTCATCTCATGAGTATCTGTGTATTCAGCCAAAGAAATGATTTCAGGAAGCATGCCACTGTACATACATATATAAAAATAACATGTTACACCATAAATACACAGCATTCTTATTTGTCAAATGTACTTTAATGAATTTGGAAACAAAAATATATGCATGCTTCCAGAACTCTATGCAAATTTTCCTACTGGCTTTATTTAATTTCCCTGAAACTAAATCTCAGAAATTCCATCAATAACATGAAATAAAATGTGTTATATGCATTCCCAGTAATGAAATATTAAACATGTCACAATATGGAAGAATGATTAAAAATATTATAAATGAATGAAACCAGACACAAAAGCCCACATCATATGATACAACTTATATTAATTGTGACAAAGGGTCAACCTATTGGAACCAAATGTAAATTAGTAGTGGCTTGTAACTATTAATGAGAAAACTAACTGAAAAATATCATGACTGAATCTGGGGGTGATAGAAGCCTTCTGTATCTCAGATATGGTGGTACTAAACAGATGCATATATTTGCCAAAATCCATTAACTGGATAGGTGTGGTGCAGACCTTTAATACAAGCACTCTGGAGGCAAAGGCAGGTGGAACTCTGAGTTCGTGGCCAGACTGGTCTATATAATGAATTCCATGCTGGTTGGAGCTACATAGTATGATCTTGTCTCCAACAACAAAACCAAAACCAAATCATTAACTAAGATTTTCAAATAAATTAATTTTATCTTGGTAAATTATATAGCCAATAAAAGGTATTTTGAGCCAGCTTTATTTGTAGAAAGTTAGAAATTTTGGGGAATATGACTTATTAAAAAGTAAGAAGTAGTCATGGCCTTTCTTGAGTCTGGGATTCAAAGTTTGCATTTCGAACCTGTTATAAGGAAAGATCATAAGTACAGTTAACCATGTTTTCTCACCTGTGCAGGATATTAAGCAGGGAGCAGTTTACTTGCTGCCTATGAAGTGTCAATCTCTTCATTTGCCCTCTTCTTACCCTTCCCCCCTTTCCACATCCTACTTGGTTCCTTCTTCTCTGTTTTAGCTTCTACTTTGCTTTCTCCTCCCAGTTTCTCCTAAAAACTCATATACACATGGGAATTTCTATATTAGTAAATTTTAGGGTCTACATATTAGGCTGAAGTTATGATACATTCTTAAAAATCATTTCTGCTTTCTTTCCTTTTTTATGGGCCATATTCTTCTGTGTGGAGACTGAGAAACCTGACTCTGTCCCTATGATGTATCTAACTCTGTGTCATCATATTATATTTTGCATTCCTTATGTCTTACAATATTTCTTTTAGAAATTTGCAATTGTGGAAATGAAAGCAATATTCTCCAATGGAAATATTATTGTATTTAATCCCACCTATGCATTTATTAAAAACTATTCGATCACTTACTATATAATAGAGAGCTTCTCTTATAGACTACAAACTATAGCCACAAAACCAAATATTTCAGAGTTGTTAGGGCAGGAATCAGCCTGTCTTGGTGTGCTATTATTGTGAAGAGATGTTATGACCAAGACATTTCATATAAAAGAGGGTATTCAATTGGGGCTTGCTTATAGTTTCAGAGAATTAGTCTATTATTTTCATGGGAGAGAGAGAGAGAGAGAGAGAGAGAGAGAGAGGAAGAAGAAGAATGCAGAAGAGGAGGAAAGAGGAAAGAGAGGAGAGAAGAGGGCAATCGATTTACTCCCATGGCACCAGCCTTCTTATACCATTCCACCTCTTGCCTTTCATCACCTCTGGATAAGGTCATTTATCATGGGCCATCAATGTAATAAGCTAATGATTAGGTTACAAATTCCATGATCCAATCATTTCCCAGTGACTGGATACACCAGGTAAAAACCAAGACTTTCATACACAAATCTTTGGGAAGAAAATTTATAGACAATCCACAATTAAATGTATTTAACCATGGCATTTAGGACTTAAATGTGATTGGGAGACTTAAATATCTGAATTAGTGTCTAACATAAACTCTAAAAGAAATGAAAAATAACCACACACACCTATAATAAAATAGCAATATGAACTTTGGTGATTTTCTGTATGGAAGTCACCATTTGAATTGGGCACCTGAAACATCTGAATCAATTCATCCAATATGTAGGCAGCAATGAAGTGCATGTCTGTTTGGATTGTCCTCCATAATTTTCTGGTCCTTAGACAAAACTGTCCAGTATTTGTCCGCTGATCATTGAACATGGATCTGAATACAGAAAGGATAGGACATAACCTTCTTCAGTGCTTTTATTTCTTTTTTCCTTTCTTTTATTTAAATTACAACATCATTGTACATATCAATGCTAGTTCCCTCTCCCTTCCATCTTCCCATGCCCCCTACCAACACACTATCTCACCCCCATCCACTACCCAGAGAGAGTGAGGCCTTCCATGGGGGAAATCATCAAATCTATCACATCATTTGTGGCAGGGCCTAGTCCCTGTTCCATGTATCTAAGCTGAGAGAGTATCCCTCCTTGGGGGAATATGCTCCCAAAGTCCATTTGTGCACTTGGGATAAATACTGTTTCCAATACAGGCGTCCCATAGACTGTCCAGAACTCCTAACTGTCACCCATAATCAGGGCGCCTGGTTCAGTTCAATGCTGCTTCCTCAGGTGTCTGACTGGGTCCATGAGCTCCCACTTGCTCAGGTCAGCTGTTTCTGTGTGGTCTCTCCAGCATGGTCTTGACCCCTTTACTAATCACCCCTTACTCTCTACAACTGGATACCAGGAGTTCAGCTCAATGCTTAGTTATGGATCTCTGCTTCTGCTCCCGTCAGTTACTGGATGAGGAAACAGTCTCTTCCACACACAACAGGACTGATGCACATAGGAACTAACAGACTGTGGCAGCATGCACAGCTCCAGCACAGGTCTAAGATAGATGGGGTCCCAATGGTGAGTAGGGGAAATGGACATGAGCTCTAACCCCAATGAAACTATTTCCAAGTGCCAACCACTTGCAAAGTGAAAATTATTTCTCTTCAACAGAGTCATTGTGGTTACAAACCAGGCTTAAGTGCAGGCCCCATGCCCATTATATGGCTAACACAAAATGAACTCTGTGTTTTTTTTTTTTATTTTTTGCTCAATTTGATTTGTTTTGGCGTTTACTACATTACTGATGTTTACTTATATAATATGGTTTCCAATTTTGTATTTTATGGTGTCTACCTGTGAGTGTGTGTGTGTGTGTGTGTGTGTGTGTGTGTGTGTGTTTATCTTGCTTTGTTTTTCTTAAATATAGTTTTTCTTTTTGTTTACCATTCATTTTTCTAAAGAGAAAGAGAAAGAAGACATGAGGTGGAAAGGAATGGAGGAACTGGGAGGAGATGAAGAAGGGGAAACCACAATTAGAATATAGTTTATGAAAATTTTATTTTCAATATAAATAAGCAACTTTAACTTCACAATCATGAGGTATGTATACATACAACATAAACACAGGTATATCATATGTATACTCAAACATTCTTTTAAAAGACTCAACAAAATTTTATTTTCACTCTATAAGTATCCTCCTGTGTATTGCCACATGAGTGTGGGTTACTACATGGGCCGAAAGAGGGGACTGAGTCCTAGTGGATTTGTGTTGGAAACCTTTAATCTGATATCTTTCAGTGACTGTTCATGCGCACTGTGATGGTATTTTTGACTCTTGATTGACACCAGCCACTTTCACACACACTGCTCAGGCATTTGCTTTGTATTTGCTGACTGTTTTGCATGGGTCCCTCCAGTCCAGCCCAGCTGTTCAGAATTTATAAACCAGGGCTTTGCAGTGAGAACTGAGTTGCATCAGACAGGCAACATGGAGTCACAGACCCAAGTTCTCATGTCCCTGCTGCTCTGGGTGTCTGGTGAGAAATTAAATAATACTACAATCATTTCAAAATCACTTCTTTGAATTGGAGAATTTGATAATATGTGCTAGGGCATATTTCTTACATAATGATGCTTTGACAGTATAACATTACAAGGACATTAAGTGACAAATCAACTGTCATAACATGTGTTTGTGTATCTGCGTATGTTCATTGTCCTTTCATGATTTCAGGTATCTGTGGGGACATCATAATGACACAGTCTCCATCATCAGTGGCTGTGTCAGAGGGAGAGAGGGTTTCCATCAACTGTAAGGCCAGCCAGAATCTGTTTGGCAGCAAAACCAAGAAGAATCGCTTAGTCTGGTACCAGCAGAAAGCAGGGCAGTCTCCTAAACTGCTGATCTACTGGGGATCCACACGGCATACTGGGGTCCCTGATCGCTTTGTAGGCACTGGATCTGAGACTGATTTCACTCTTACCATCAGCAGTGTCCAGGCTGAAGACATGGGAGATTATTACTGTATGCAGGATTATAATACTCCTCCCACAGTGTTTCAGCCTCCAACAAAAACCTCCTCTGAGAGTTTCACCAGCTGCTCACACCACACACAGACATGGACCTGCACACTTCCCTCTTCTGCGTGAGTGACTGGGCACTCATGCAAACACTTGCCGAGCCCAGCAAAAATGATGGATTCAATGTCCCTTCTGTCTTTCAATAGGAAAAAAACATATATGTGAATATGCAGAAAAGAACCCAGTATTGTCTTTCCATTCCTGCTATAATAATTTACCACAAATTCTGTTGTTTAAATATTAGAGATTTATCTTTTCATGGTTATGGAGTTGTGGTATTCAACAAATGGGCTGAAGTGATGTAGAAAAACTGTATTTCAGTTTGAAGGCTCTAGGAAATGTTGTTTCTTGGTTTTTCTAGCTTCTAGATGACTTTCTTACTTCTTGACTGCTGAATATTTCTTAGTATATTCTTTTATTTATTAGTTCAAATTATGAAGAAGCTTGTTTCACATGTCAATTCCTTCTCACTCTCCCTCCCCTCACCCCATCCCTCCTCCCCTACCCAGTATTTTCTTTTTTTCGTAAATTCTTTTACTTTTAAATTACATTTTAGTTAATTACATTTTGGTGCAGTCATATATGTGTGTGTACATGTAAGTAGTTGGACAAGTGCAGTCAGATGACAACTTGAACTTGATATTTTCCTTTTCATGTGAGTTCTGGGATCAAGTTCAGGTCTGATATCAAAGTTTGTGGCAAATATCTTTGTCTTCCAAGCAATTTTGCTTCACATTAAATTTCTTTGCTAATGTATAGTCATTGCATACAAATGTCATAAAAGTATGTCATGTATTTTGAGCTCATCCACTAACCATCCTCATTTCTCCTTCCTTTCCTCAGTTATGTATTTTTTGCTGTAATCTCTCTTCTATTTTATCACACATACATATATACATAGATACAACATACATATACACATGTGTATACACATAACAAACACATCCACAAATACAAATACATACATACACATAAAAATCATGCACACACTCATGCATATACACAACTCATGTATATATACAAACTTAACACACAACACATTTAGGATCCACAAAGGAAAGAAAATGTGGTATTTGTTGCCCCTATTTCTAGGGTCACCTCTCCTTCTGAAAACCCCTTATTTGATTTTCATCTGTGGAGACTGAGAAACCTCTTTCCACTCTAATGTTTGATATAATTTTGTGGTAGCATATGCTACTCTCCAGTCTTTATATCACATGTCAATTAACAGAATTTAGTGTTTTTGTAAGGCAATAATTAGTGCTCCTATATAAACAATATATAGAAAAATCTCATCCATGTTTTCATTATTGAACACCTATTATGGAGCTAGAGCAGGGAAAATGTTTGTTATAGACTAAAGAAAATTGCTGGGTATTTCCAAACACCTTAAAGCTGTCTGCTTAGGAATCAGTGTATCCAAACTTTCATGATGGGGTTGTGCCTAGAAAGCGATGACAGTTGTTTCACAGGAAAATCTTGAAATGATGTTAACTGTGATGAGTTTAACATTTTCTTCACTGTGACAAAATGTGTGAGTAAAACAACTTAAAGAACAACGAGTTACTTGGCTCATAGTTTCTTTTAGAGCAAGGTAAGATAGCATCATTGCTGTGGACACAAATGAGGATGAATATCATGGGAGACACCATGACAGGGGGTAGATATTTACCTCATGGCACTTGATAAGCAAATTGAGGTAGGATGAAGCCAGGGAGTTGACATAGTCTTTAGAAGCATTCCCCTAGTTTCTCATTTAGCACTGACCTCTACTTTCCACTACCTGCCGATAATGCCATTTAATTATGAATAGCAATGGATGAGTCCAGTGATTGAGTCAGAGCATGATCCACTCACTTTCAATGGTTCAGGATCAAATATGTCACATAGGAGCCTTTGGAATGACAATTCAGTAAGAAACCACAATACCTAAAAAAAAATGATGGTGGAATGATGTGTAAGCAGATTCAGGATTGGAATATAGGTAGAAGTGAAGAATAAGGATATCCAACATGAGAAATAAGAGAGATGAACAACATGCTATATGATTGCTTTGGCAGCACATATACTAAAATTGGAACGGTGCTGAGATTAGCATGCCTCCTGTGCAAGGATGACATCCAAATTCGTGAAGCATTCCATATTTTTATAGTTCATATAAGTGACCTGAAAAACTCTACCAGGGAACTACTACAGCTGACAAACACCTTCAGCAAAGTGGCAGGATACAAAGTCAACTCAAAAAAATTAGTAGTCCTACTATAAACAAAAGATAAATGCACTGAGAAAGAAGTCAGAGAAATATCACTCTTTACAATAGCAACCTAGATGCCCTTCAACTGAAGAATTGATTAAGAAAATGCGGTACATTTACACAATGTACATTACACAATTTTCCACTACTCAGTGGAAAAAAACAATGAAATCTTGAAATTTGCAGGCAAATGGATGGAACTGGAAGAAACCATCTTGAGGTAACCGATCACAAAAGATAAACATGGTATGTACTCACTCATTTTTGAATTTTGGACACAGCAAAGGATCAGTAGTCTACAATCCACACTGCCAGAGGAGCTAGGAAACAAGAATGACCCTAAGAGAAGATTGCATAATCCCTCAAAAAAGGGGGATGGGGATAAGAACCCCTGACCAAAGTGGGAGCCTGGGGGCAGGGAGAGGAAGGAGAGCCTTCATTCTGTTGCTGTTCGAAGCAGAAACAGACATCCATAGCTAAGCACTGAATCATTCAGTTGTGGAGAGGGAGGAGGGATGAGCAAAGGAGCCAAGACAGGGGCTGGAGAGAATCAGTGGACCTGACCTACTGATAGCATGGAGACCTTTGTCATAAAGCTGGGGAAACAGCACTGAACCAAATCAAGCTCTCTAAATGTGGGTGCCGACTAGGAGGCCAAGACAGTCTATCGGACCTCTAACAGTGGAGCCAGTCTTTATCCCTAGAGCACAATGGACTTTGGGAGCCAATTCCCTATGGAGGATAATATTGCAGCCCATCTACAGCAAGGAGGACCTTAGCCCTCCCCCAAATGATATGACAGACTTTGAAGGTCCCTGTTGGGGGGCCTCACTATCCCTGGGGAGGAGTTGGGTGGTGGGTTCAGTTGGGTTGTTGAAGAACATGGAAGGAAGGGATGGCGAGGGAATGGGGGAGATGATATGTAAATAGGAGTAGTAATTAAAGAACATATATATATATATATATATATATATATATATATATATATATATATATTCCTATTACAATACAGTATCCCTAAAATAGGGTTGAGACAAACTTAAAAATATGAGACTAGTCTTAAAAGAATTAATTATAGCTATGTGGTAGTGGCACATGCCTTTAATCCCAGCTCCAGAGAGGCAGATGCAGGTGGATTTCTGTGAGTTCAAGACCAGCCTGGTCTACAAGAGCTAGTTCCAGGACAGCCTCCAAAAAGCCACAGACAAAACCTGTCTCAAAAAAACCAAAAAAATAAAAAAAAAGAAAAAAAAGATTCCATAAACCATGACAGTTAATAGCATGATGTGAAGTAATAAATAATATTATCTATTTTCGATTGATTAGTTGATTGATTGATTGATTTTTTTTGAGACAGGATTTCTTTGTATAACAGGCCTGGCTGTTCTGGAACTCACTCTGTAGACCAGGCTGGCCTTGAATAGAGATCAACCAGCCTCTGCCTCTCTAGTGCTGGGATTAAAAGTGTGTGCCACCACTGCCCAGCTGTGAAGTAATATTCTTCATGTCTTAAAATCAGCTTATTCCTTCATAAAAACATTTACAATGCACCACCTAGTGTATTATATTTTAGTCTACATTAAACATTTTGTGGTTTTTAGTAACTTAGAGAAGCAAGATACTGGTACATATACTAAAGAACTCAGAGAACTGCCTGTCTCTGCCTCCTGAGTGTTGTAATTAAAATCCTGTGCCAACACCCCCTGGCAGGCTTTCTTATGAATCCTCAAAACTATGCTTTCTAATGAATTAGCAGCTATGCACGGATGATTCAAACCATATGCGATGGCTCTCACTATTTGGAGGATGCTATTTTAATAACACAAACATGATTAACTTTCACATAGAGATTTCTCTTGAGAAAAAACATTCAATTTTGGCATAAAAAGCATATTGATATTTGTGCTCACTTTATGTAAAATTAATTCTAGTAAACTGAAACTGAAGGAAAGGAAGAGACAAAGGAATGGACATTTTGGAAAAAAACAAAACAAGAAAAACACAGATTAGAAACTCAGTTTATGTTATGGTGAATGGCTTAAAATTTATTTGAACTTCTTTCCAGATGTTTTGGCTCCATTAAATCTCTTAGGTGTCTGTTGTCTAATAAATTTTATTTGAAAACTGTGAAATAGGAAAAAAGAAACGTTTTATAAAAAGTTTCCAGAATAAACAACTTTTTAAAGTTTTTTGAAAGCCTCACATATTCCGTATAAAAAGTACCTGTCGCATTCATTTAAGATGATGCATGTCCAAAGAACAAAGCATGTTGTGAGTCTGTTTCAAGTGCATAGAACCCATTCCTGAGTGCTTACCATGTCTTCTCAATAATCTGGAAGGGAAAGGGTTGGGAGAGAAAAATACTGAAATCTGTATGAAACCTTGAGATGGTTTTTAGCACACAGTTATTCAAAATCCTATGAGCTATTATATAAACTTGATTTTATTTATTTATTTATTTATTTATTTATTTATTTATTTATAAACAGGATCTCTCCTTGTAACTCTGGCTGTCTTCAAACTTACTCTGTAGAGCAGCATGCTGCTCCTCTTGTTGAACAGGCTTTAATTTTGGTCACAGAGCTATTGGTTACTGTCAAGATATGTGTACAATTATTGTAATTGCAGGGTTATCATTCAGTGGTGGTCATTGTTGAAATTCATAGGCCTTCCCTGTAGCTGGTAAAGATTATTGGTTGATTTCCTGCTTTGGAAACTTGTATGGTACCTGAAGCTGGTCATCATGGAGATTGCATACATGCCATATCCCACTTGAGTCTTCTAGATCCTGTGTCCAAAGTGCAATAGCCACTTACCTTCTTCTACCTCTGAGTGTTGCTCAAGGGCAACAGCAATAGCCTGTAATGTTTTGGGAGTCTCTTGAACAACCCTGAGCAACAATTCAAGGCAAAGCATTTCATGCCTGATATTTTTCTTTTCTTTTTAAAATAAATTTAAATTAGAAACAATCTTATTTTACATATCCATCTCTCTCCCATCCTCCCATCCCCACC
This sequence comes from Cricetulus griseus, assembly GCF_003668045.3. NCBI lineage: Eukaryota > Metazoa > Chordata > Mammalia > Rodentia > Cricetidae > Cricetulus > Cricetulus griseus. The sequence continues at coordinate 60,604,580 of NC_048601.1, read as the reverse complement.
ACCAACCACCCATCTCACTCACTATGCACTCCCTAGGAAGTCTGTCACATCATTTGGGACAGGGCCTAGGCCCTCCCCCCTTGTGTCTAGGCTAAGAGAGTATCCATCCATGGGGAATGTGCACCCAAAGTCTTTTTGTGCTCTATGGATAAACACTGGTTCCACTGCCAGAGGTCCTATAGAATGTGCCCAGATCTCCTGCCTGTTTCAGTCCTATGCTGGTTTCCCAGCTGTCAGACTGGGGGTCTGTAATCTCCCACTTGTTCACTTGTCTTGATCCCTTTGTTCATCACTCCTCCCTTTCTACAACTGGATTTTAGAAGTTTGGCTCAGCGCTTCACTGTGATTCTCTGCTTCTGCTTCCATAAGCTACTGGATGCATGCTCTGGGATGACATTTAAGGTAGTCATTGTTCTCATTATAGTGGAAGGGCATTTAAGGTAGTCTCTCCACTATTGCTTAGAATCTTAGTTGGGTTCATCCTTGTTAATTTCTGGAAATTTCCCCAGTTCCAAATTTCTCTTTAAACCTCTAATGGCTCCCTCTAGTATGGTATATATCTTTTCTTGCTCTCCTCTATTCATCTGCCAACTTAATATTCCTGATTCCTCATGTTCTCCTCTGCCCTCCTCTTCTGCCCTCTTCTTTCTCCTACATCCCTTCTTCTTCCTC
>NC_048601.1:60566403-60603408 GCF_003668045.3 Cricetulus griseus | reverse complement strand
AATGTTTTATAGATATCTGTTAAACCCAGTTGGGTCATAACTTCTGTTAAATTCTTTGTTTCATTGTTATGTTTCTGTCTGTTTGTTCTGTCTTGTGGTGAAAGCCAGGTGTTGAAGTCTCCTACTATAAGTGAGTGTGTGGTTTTATGTGTGGTTTGAGCTTTAGTAATGTTTCTTTTACAAATGTGGTTGCCTTCCTATTTGGGGTATAGATGTTCAGGATTGAGAGTTCATCTTGATTGACTTTTCCTGTGATGAATCTGAAATGCTCTTCATCTCTTTTGATTGATTTTAGTTTGAAGTGTAATTTGTTAGATATTATGATTGCTACACCATCCTTTTCTTGGGCCCATTTGATTGGACAGTTTTCCCACCCCTTTACTCTGAGGTAACACCTGTTTTGAAGTTGAGGTGTGTTTCTTGCATACAGCAGAACGCTAGCTTCTGCTGTTGTATCCATTTTGTTAGCCTGTATCTTTTTGGGGGCAGATTAAGACCATTGGCATTGAAGGATATTAATGTCCATTGATTTTTGGTTCTTGTTTGTTTTGGATTTATTGTTGGTGATGTCATTGTGTGTGTATTTCACACTTCTGTTTCTTTTTGACATTGGTAGAACTGGATTATCAATTGCCTATGTTTTTGTGACTGCAGTTAACTTGGGTTGGAATTTTCCTTCCAGAACTTTCCGTTCTGCTGGATTTGTTAATATGTATTGTTTAAGTCTGGTTTTGTCATGGAATATCTTGTTTTCTCCATCTATAGTGACTGAAAGTTTTGCAGGGTAGAGTAGTCTAGGTTGGTATCCATGTTCCCATTTGTGTTTGTAGGATATCTATCAAGGACCTTCTGGCTTTCAAAGATTCCATTGAAAAGTTGGGTATGATTCTGATAGGTCTGCTTTTATATGTTACTTGGCCTTTTTACTTGCTGCTCTTAATACTTTCTCTTTATTCTGCGGGTTGGTATTTTGATTATTATGTGTCAAGGGGAGTTCTTTTTGTGGTCCAGTCTGTTTGGTGTTCTGTAAGCTTCTTGAACTTTCATAGGCATGTCCTTCTGTAGTTTTTGGAAGTTTTCTTCTATGATTTTGTTGAATATGTTTTCTGTGCCTTTGTACTGTATTTCTTCACCTTCTTCTATACCTATTATTCTTAGGTTCAGCCTTTTCACGGTGTCCCATTTTCCTGGATATTTTGTGTTAAGGATTTGCTTGACTTGAGATAATCTTTGGTCAATGATTGTATATCCTCTAGAGAGTCTTCAACAACTGAGATTCTCTATTCCATCTCTTGTATTCTATAGGTTATACTCACATTTTAGTTCCTGATCATTTATCCAGCTTTTCTATTTCCAGCATCAACTCCTTCTGTGTTTTCTTTATTGTTTCTATTTCAGCTTTAATGCTTTGAACTGTTTCAAGTGCTTCTTTCACATGTTTGGTTGTTTTTTTCTTGGCTTTCTTTAGATTGTTGGAGAGATTTGTTTACTTCTTGAATTCTTTGGTTTGCCTTTTCCTCCATCTTGTGTAATTTTTCGCTTGTTTTTCCTTCCATTTCTTTAAGGGATTTTCTTGTTTCCTCTCTATAGGACTCTATTATCTTCCTAAGATAATTTTGAGGAACATCTCTTCTTCATGCTCTGTGTTGGGTTTTTCAGATCTTGCTGGTGTGGAGTCCCTAGATTGTTCTGGTTGTGTCATATTGGTTTTTTGTTGTTGAGTGTGTTCTTACTCTCGCTTCTTCCCATCCCTTCTTCCAGTGAGTGCAGCTTCTGGCGGCAGCAGGATCGCTGAGGGTGGTGGGTGGACAAGGATGGGGTGTGTCCAGATTCAGGGTGGACCTTACTGAGGCTCTTGAACCCACCTCAGGACAGAGGGCATGTTGTAGAGAGGGGTGAGGTGCATCCGGACTCACGGTGGACCTTCCCAGACTTGGGAGGTCCACTCTTTTCCTGTTGGCATCAGGAAGAAGTGAACAGGTATTGATGCAGGAGGTTGGGGGTTGGGCAGAACAGCACCCAGACTCACCTAAGGACACCAGCTGCTGGACAGAAGTCAGGGTTTAGACAGAGCAATCTTTACTATTTTAAACAGTCTTACACATAAATATATTTCAATTTTCAAAAATAAACTAGACAGTGTTGACATAAAACTTTGTAATCCAGAATGTAATAACAAGAAGTAGAAGCAGATATCTAGTTTAGGCAACCAGTTTTACAAGAGAATTTTAGGAGAAGATGGGGCTAAAAACCCGTCTCTCTCTCCTCTCTCTCTCTCTTCTATATATTATATAGTATATTATATTTATATATATATATAATATATATACTATATAGAGACTTATATAATGTCTAGATTATCTCTATGCCTGTATATGTTTTCTGTATAAAATGGAAATATATTGCTTTGTAACATACTTTTCTTTTATCACAATTTTTGGGAGCTCATGGTACAGTGCTTACCTACATTTGTAAAGCTGTGTGTCTGGAATCTCTGGTCTTGGTAAGTGGAGGTAGGAGGATCAAAGAACAAGGTGATCTTTTGCTCTGAAGAAATGGAGGCCATCGTGACATAACTTAAGACACTGTCTGAAAGGAAAAAATGAAATAAAATTAAACTTTCTTGATCCCTTTGCTCATGACTGCTCCCTCTCTACAACTGGATTCCAGGAACTTGGCTCAGTGCTTACCTGTGCTGGTACAGCCTTGCAAACATGGTGAATATTCTTAAGAGCTGCCAGACTTTCTACAAACATTTTAAACACCAGCCCGACAAAGTGACACAGCACAACAAGAATTGATTAGAATCCTCGGTCTGTTGAGGGTAAGTGACCTTCTGCCAGGAAACAGAGTAGGTTCTGTGGAGACTAAATCTATTTTTTTTATGAAAAGGGTAACACTGTGCTGAAGCTTGAGTTTGTTGACCACAGCTGCAAAAGCTAATAAGAGGCTTGGAAGTGAATAGCAGGGATGGAGTTGAGAATCATCTCTAAGGAATGTGCTCTGAAGACAATAAAATAATGGCCAAATTAATGATTTACATAAAAATACATATAAAATCAATCAAGTGATCTTTTAATGATTTTCCAGGTTAAGATGGCTTTGCCCATTTCACAATACTCTATTGGCTAGTCATATACATATTTATGCTTGCCTCTGTTTAGACTAGCAATCAAGATAATTCATTCAACCTTGGACTCTACTACAACCACATTATTTCCTTAAAAAATAGAAGGCAGGAAATATTGGGAGAACACATGAAGTTCCTTTCACCCCCAAGTTCCTGTGAAACCAGAAATGTTCATCACACAGTGTTACCTCCTCAAAGGAGGAAATACCTGTACATCCATCCAGGAGCCTGGGAATTGGAATTGATGAGTAGGCTGGTGATCTATGTTCTCTTTTGGACAAATATGTATGAAGCTCCTAAAACCAAGGCCAGAAGTGGCTAGTAATCAAAATGACCCTTAGAGCCAGAGGCTTCTTAATCTCCCATAACCATGACCAGAGATACCTAAAGGTTTAAATGACCATTCATTTATCTGCATATCCAGAGGCTTTCTCAAGCTCCCAGTAACAGAACCACATGTGGCTAATAGCCCACATGAAATCTACATTATGTGTATGACCAAGAATGTGCCAGGTCCTTCCTTAGACTCTTAAGCTAGTGCAGATAGAGTTCTAACTCTAGAACTCATTTCTTGGATGAAATGATATGTATCCTGAGTTAAGTTTTAATATAATTATATTTCTTTGTGCACCAACCATTCTATCAAACCAGGAAACTTGTTTTCCAAATTATCCTGTGCTTGAAATTGCTAGGAATCGGGTGACTGACATCAGAATCACCAAGTCTGATTCAGGTTATGAAGGCAATGTGAATTGAGTTTTCATTCTCTCCTCTTTCCTGAGTTTTAACTGCCTTGACTCTGGCCTTGTTCCCTTTACTCAGAGGTCAGAAGAGTGTTTAAGAAACCTTTAAATTGGAGGTACCGAAAGCTGGGATTCCTGTGGGTGCAAAGAACCAAACTCAGATCCTATGAAAGAGAATATTCAGTACCTTTATACAGTAGGCATCTCCCAAGACACCTTCTTTGTGTGTGTGTGTGTGTGTGTGTGTGTGTGTGTGTGTGTGTGTGTGTGTAGACAACACTTTTATATGAAGCCCATGAGCTGCTATAAATCTACTACTCTAGAAAAGTTATTTTATGAGTCATACTAAGGACTCTCTTGTTTTACTGCAAGGCCTAGGGACAAGGACAGAGATTTAGGAAATAGGAAATATTTTTCTGATTTCTATAATAAAACATCATATTGACCTTTACATCCTAGCAGAATATCTCTGTTTGCAGCTGGAGACATGAAACAGAACAAATGGGGTTGCCTGGGTTTTCACTTCTGCTTCTATTGATGGTTTTTATAATGACTTCAATCACTGTTTGGAGGAGTACTATCACCCTGATGACAGAAGTAAATTGCAACATCTTCATCCTGCAGGCTGTTTATCTTAAAAGAATACTTTGTGCCAGATCCACTGCCACTGAACCTCAGTGGGACCCTATCTGCCAAGCTGGTTGCACCATAGATCAGGAGATTAGGATGCCCCTCTTGTTTCTGCTGATACCAAGCTAAATGCCCATAAATGTTCTGGCTTTCCAGGCATGTGATGGTGACAATTTCTCCCTGAGATGCAGACAGGGAGGATGGAGACTGGTCATCTGGATATCATATCTGGCACCTGATATTGGCAAATTGAAAACACATTCCCACATAATTAATCCTGTTAGAAGAGGACTTTTCTGCAGACCAGTAAGCACTGACCATACTCAGATGAATAAATTTTTAATTTTGTTTTTTGTTTTATTTTTTATCTGTAAACCAGAGCAGCAACAATGCCAGTAGCTGAGTGGGGGTCCTCATATCTGTGCTGTTACCTGTGTGAGGCTGACTCCAGCACAAGGTATGACCTGATTTTGAAGAAAACTTCAGCGCAGTAGGTTTTGCTTTGAGCACACAAAATCATCAGTAACTGAGTGCAACCATAGGCATGACCAAGACAGTGGTTCAGTTCTGGTTTAAGGTGATCCTCCCATGTCTCAGATCAGAGAGGCCATATAGTCTTATCTATAGGAAATATCTCTCTTTGAAAAACCAATAACAGCACCAATCTATGAGTTACACAGTTTTTTATTTCTGTCATGTTCATGTAGGATTTCCTTGTTATACTTCCCTTTGTGGAAGGAGCTCTCAGAAATGATAGTCAAATATAGTACATAAAGTGTTACATTGATCTTTCATGGGTAGGTGTAGATATGATTGAGGCCATGGATATTCTTCTGGATTTTTCTTCTGTTTGTTTGGGATGCTGAATTTTAATAATAAAATTTCTCTTTTGCAACATCTCCATCAAAATCCTCCCAAATACAAGTACCTGCTATTACTGAAATTCATGGCCTATTGTTTCATTGTTTTTTGCATGTACATATGCTTTTATATGTACATATATGTTCCTACTTACTGATACCACGTAAAGTGACTTGTATGTATGTTTTCAGGGCTGATCATTTGACACTTGTTAACCAATTGTGTGCTCTTCCCTGTGGAGGAAGACCTCTCCCTCTCTCAGCTTTTCCAGTTGTTTTTAGTTCCTTCATAGAATTTAAGTCTCATGGGGTTTTCCCTATGCTCTTTCCTATGTTTATTGGTATCCTTCTTGTTCATCTTACATTTTATTTGTAATGTTGGTAAAACTTTCTAGCTTCTGTTGCTACTAGAAAACACAATCTCAGAATAAATTCCCCAATCCTCTGCCTCTGTCACTCTTTCTACGTCCTGTACTAAATATTCCCTGAGCTTTTCTATGGGAGCCTCTTGTAGTTGTATACATTAGGGCTAAGCTCTAAAACTCACCATGCAGCTTTTTGCTCCGATATTCCCCAGTAAAATAATAGAATAATACTGGAAGGCATGGTTTGTAAGGAAGGGCAGGATCTCATATAACTAAAATATCTTTTCAGGCAAACAATCTTGTTTTTCTCTATTTGCCACAACTTAGCTACTCAGGAACAGCTACCTCTTATGCCAGAAAAAGTCATAGGATTTTTTCCATTTCAATCTGTGAATATGGGCTCTTTTCTCTAAATTAATCTAAAGGTACATCATTGCCCAACATTTCTTTGAGGCTTCAGATTAAGGAACCATACATCAATCTCCTCTTAACACATGTTATTGTTTTTAAGGAATGTGAGAGTCCTCTCAGAAGTAGTAGTTCATTGTCCTTGAGTGTACAACTCTTCCTAAATTTTCATGTGTTGTAGTCACCATATCTCTTCCAGATACTAAAAGGACAGAGGGATTCAAGTTATGTTGTGAGAGAAGCATGTAAAAACAAGTGAAGTTAGAAGCTACATATGGAGATTTATGTCCATAGGACAAACTTAGTGTAGGCTCCCATGGGGGGGTTGAAAAAGAAGTTTCATATGTTGAGAAAACCATTTTAAAAGTGACGGATATTGTGTAGCTTGAGAATGACACCCAGTCATGGCCTGAAAATGATAAAGGTCACTGAAGAGTTATCAGAAACAATAGGGAGGTGGATAGGTTAAGAAAATTATTGAACTGAAAATCAGTGACAATTGTAACTCTGAAGAAAATGATCATAGTGTTTGCTTTCAAGTATATGTCAAGAAGTCTGAAATAGAGATAAAAGTATGCACACCCTTTACTTCTATCCATTAATATGAATATATTTGACATAATAACATCATGCATATGTTTTGATTAAGCAATAAAATAATGCTAATGATTATAGGTAATCAATCAAAATACTAATTTTTTTCATAGATTAAGTTTCTTAGGTGTGTGGCACAGAACACACATTACAGTATGGAGCATATTTGTTCTCTACTGACAGGTAAAAATGAATTCATTGTTATCCTTGTCCCAGGGCCAGGAATGCTTCTGGTGGAAGACAGTATTTGTATGTGCTGTACTTGCTCCATACCTGGGGAATCTACACAGAAGCCAAACATTTGTTTTATTTTCTGGCAAGTAAGCTTCAATCACAATACGTCTGTTTTATGATTAAATTGACACAGTGTCTGGGCACTTTCAGCAGGCTACCCCTACTTTCACCTGTTTCATGAAGTTGCATTCTTGGAACAATCTACAATAATTATTGGATGCAAGGCATGATAAATGGATATAACTGGTTGAGTCCCTCGATTCCCAGAAAACGAACCATTTTCAAACTCCCTTGAAACTAATTTTCCAGAACACTGCATTGTCTCTGAGCAAGTAACAATATAGAATATCTAAAATATCCATAATTTATTATGTTTAGGTGTGTGAAATCTTGGGACTACTCAGAAGCAAAGCATATCATCAAAAAGAGGACTTGACTAAGTCTAATATTCTGAGGAAAGTCTCTGCAATTTGATCTGTGTATTGGTTACTAAAGGGCAAAGGAAAAACACACAAAAAGCTTCCGCTTATTTTGTATGGAGAAAGTACAAACCCTTGGATCAATCTCACAACAAGACAAGAGTCTTTGGGGATATTAAGTTCCCACTTTGTCTCACAGTCAGTTTCTTCATGGCCCTGGATAAAGGAATGTTATGGTGTACATCTCATTTCTAAGAAGCTGTGGAGAGTCTCCCAAAAGAGGGAAAAGAAAAGAAGAACACACATGGAGAAAAAAATAAATTTGCATAGACTCATATAATTAGCAATATTAAATATTGAAAAAATCGAGAAAAATGACTGCTCAACAGCAAATTAATTCCATGCCTTGCTAATCTTTTCACTTCCAATTATAATCCTTTGTGACCATGCTGAGATATTGGATGTCAGATGTCTTATGCCATATGTTTTGTCCCATATTTACTGATTAGATTATTTCAAGGCCCTTTAAAACTTGACTTTGAAAAGTCTTTGGCATGCTGAGGAGCACCCTCTATTCAGGTTATATGTATAAGCAACCGTAGAGCTGCATCATGTCTGTACATGACTACAATGAGCAAATAGTAAAGGAAGCACGAGTGACACAGATTCTGCAAGTCAGGAATGATGAGACTTGTCCTTCTGTATATATGTTTGTCTTGTTGGTTGATGAATAAAACACTGTTGCCAATAGAGGCAAGGAGATAGGTGGGACAAGGAGATGAGGAGAATTCTAGGAAATATGGCCAGAGTCATTTTCCATGAACGATGCTAGAGGAGTAACAGGTCTGGACCCTTCTATGGTAGCCAAGACCATGTGGAAATAAGTAGATTAATAGAAATGGATTAATAATTAAGACAGAACTAGCCAATAAGGAGCCGAAGCCACTAAGCAACAGTTTTATAATATAGCATCCATGTGTTTATTTGGGGTCCAGGACAGTGGGACCCTGCAAAGCTAGAAACATTCCATCAACACAGGAAGATCATTGTTCAGGGTCAGAGTTCGAGGACCAGCTTAAATCCATCTGTCACACAAGATATTTTCAGGATCTCCATTCTCCACTGACTAAGTGTGAGTGTGATATGTGCCCAGAGCATTCTCACAAAAGTCCACAGGGACAAGAAAAAACACTGAATCCCAAGCCTAAAAGTGGAATTTCTGGATCTTGTGGTAGATTGATTCCCATTTTTTTGAGGAGTTGCCATACTGATTTCCAAAGTGGCTGTACAAGTTGGCACTCCCACCAGCAGTGGAGAAGTGTTTCCCTTTCTCCACATCGTCTCCAATATGAACTGTCATTGGTGCTTTTGATTTTGGCCATTTTGACAGGAGTAGGATGGTATCTCAGAGTTGTTTTGATTTACATTTCCTTGATGGCTAAGGATGTTGAATACTTTCTTATTTGTCTTTCAGCCCTTTTAGATTCCTCTATTGAGAATTGTCTATTTAGTTCTGTACCCCACTTTTTAATTGGGTTGTTTGGTGTTTGGGGGACTAGCTTCTTGAGTATATTTTGGAGATCAGCCCTCTGTTATATATGGGGTTGGTGAATATCTTTTCCCAGTCTGTCGGCTGCCGTTTTGTCTTTCTGACTGTGTCCTTTGCTTTACAGAAGGTTCTCCATCTCAGGAGGTACCATTTATCAATTGTTGACCTCAGTGTCTGTGCTACTGGTGTAATGTTCAGGAAGCAGTCCCCTGTACCAATTAATTCAAGGGTATTTCCCACTTTGTGTTCTAATAGGTTCAGTGTAGCTGGATTTATGTTGAGATCTTTGATCCATTTTGACTTAAGTTTTGTGCAAGGTTCTAAATGCAGTCTATGGTCTAAATGCAGTCTTCCACATGTCTGCAACCAGTTATGCCAGCACCATTTGTTGAAGATATTCTCTTTGTTCCATTGTATAAATTTGGATTGTTTGTCAAAAATAAGTTGTTCATAATATCAGGGTTTTCAATTCTATTCCATTGGTCTACCTGTCTATTTTTGTGCCAAACCAAGCTGTTTTCAGGACTATATCCCTGTAATAGAGCTTGAAGTCAGGGATGGTGATGCCTCCAGAAGTTCCTTTATTGTACAGGGATGTTTTGGCTATCCTGGGTCTTTTGTTTCTCCATATAAAGTTGAGAATTGTTCTTTCAAGGTGTGTGAAGAATTGTGTTGGGATTTTGATGGGGATTGCATTGAATATGTAGATTGTTTTTGGCAAGATTGCCATTTTTACTATGTTGATCCTACCTATCCAAAAGCATTGGAGATCTTTCCAATTTCTGGTATCTTCCTTAATTTCTTTCTTTAGAGACTCAAAAGTCACCTTTTTGTTTAGTGTTACCACAAGGTATTTTATGTTTGTTGTGGCAATTTTAATGTGCGATTTTTTCTGATTTCTTTCTCTGCCAATGTGTCATCGGTATCCTTTATCATGATGGGGTTTTGGATTTTGTCAAAGGCTTTTTTTGCATCTTGTGAGATGATAATATGGTTTTTTTCCTCAGTCTGTTTATATGGTGGATTAAATTGATGGATTTTTGTATGTTGAACCATCCTTGCATCCCTGGGATGAAGCTTACTTGACCATGGTGGATAATTTCTCTGATACTATCTTGTATTCGATTTGCCAGGATTTTATTGAGAATTTTTGCTTCAATGTTTATGAGGGATATTTGTTTGTAGTTCTCTTTCTTAGTTGTGTCTTTGTGTGGCTTGGGCATCAAGGTTATTGTAGCCTCATATAAAGAGTTTGGCAATGTCCCTTCTGCTTCTATTTTGTGGAACAATTTGAGGAGTATTAGTATTAGTACGTCTTTCAATTTCTGGGAGAATTCTGCAATGAAACCATCAGGCCCTGGGCTTTTTTTGGTTGGGAGACTTCTGATAACTGCTTTTACATCCTTAGAGTTTATAGGTCTGTTTAAGTTGCTTATCTGTTCTTGATTCAATTTTGGTAAGTGATAACTGTCCAGAAAATTGTCCATTTCCTTTAAATTTTCAAGTTTTGTGGAATACAGGTTTTCAAAGTATGACCTGAAGATTCTCTGGATTTCCTCAGTGTCCGTTGTTATGTCCCCCTTTTCGTTTCTGATTTTGTTAATTTGCATGATCTCTCTCTGCCTTTTGGTGAGTTTGGATAATGGTTTGTCTATCTTGTTGATTTTCTCGAAGAACCAACTCTTTGTTATATTGATTGTTTGAATTGTTTTCTTTGTTTCGACTTTATTGGTTTCTGCCCTCAGTTTGATTATTCCTGGTGTCTGCTCCTCAGGGGTGAATTTGCTTCCATTTTTTCTAGAGATTTCAGCTGTGATGTCAGATCTTTGGTGTGGCTATTCTCTAGTTTCTTCATACGTACATTTAGAGCTATGAACTTTATTCTTAGCACTGCTTTCAAAGTGTCCCATAAGTGTGGGTTTGTTGTGTCTACATTTTCATTTAATTCTAGGAAGTCTTTAATTTCTTTCTTTATTTCTTCCTTGACCCATGAATATTGCAATTGCGTGTTGTTCAATTTCCATGAGTTGGTAGGTTTTCTGCACTTTGATTTGTTTTTTACTTCTATCTTTAAAGCATGGTGATCTGATAAGACACAGGTGATTATTCCAATTTTTTTTGTACCTGTTGAGGTTTGCTATGTTGCCGAGAATCTGGTTGATTTTTGAGAAGGTTCCATGTGATGCTGAAAAGAAGTTATATTCTTTTGTGTTTGGATAGGAAGTTCTATAAATGTCTGTTAATCCCAATTGGGGTTATAACTTCTGTTAGTTTCTTTGTCTCTTTGTTAAGTTTCTGTCTGGTGTTCCTGTCCAGTGGTGAGAGTGGGGTGTTAAAGTCTCCCACTATAACTGTGTGAGGCCTTATTTATGATTTGAGTTTTAATACTGTTTCTTTTACGAATGTTGGTGCTTTCGTATTTGGGCCATAGATGTTTAGAATTGAGACTTCTTCCTGATGTATTTTTCCTGTGATGAATATGAAATGACCATCTTTATATCTTTTGATTGATTTTAGTTTGAAGTCTATCTTGTTAAATACTAGCATAGCTACCCCAGCTCCTTTCTTGGGTCCATTTGATTAGAGTATTTTTTTTAAAGATTTTATTTATTTATTATGTATACAACATTCTGCTTCCATGTATATCTGCACACCAGATCTCATAACAGATGGTTGTTAGCCACCATGTGGTTTCTGGGAATTGAACTCAGGACCTCTGGAAGAGCAGTCAGTGCTCTTAACCTCTGAGCCATCTCTCCAGCCCCTGATTGGAGTATCTTATCCCAATCCTTTACTCTGAGGTAATGTCTGTCTTTGAATTCGAGGTGTGTCTCTTGTATGCAGCAGAAGGATGGATTCTGTCTTCGTAGCCAATCTGTTAGCCTGTGTCTTTTTATAGGTGAGTTAAGACCATTTATATTGAGGGAAATTAATGTCCATTGAGTGTTTATTCTTGTTTGGTTTTGGTTTGTTGTTGGTACTGGCATTGTATGTGGATTTACCCTGCCTTTTATTTTGTGTTTTTGTAGAGTGGGATTACCTATTGGCTAGTTTTAAGTGAGTGTAGTTAATTTCCTTAGGTTGGAGTTTTCCTTCCAGTACTTTCTGTAGGGCTGGATTAGTGGTTACATTCTGTTTAAATCTGGTTTTGTCATGGGATATCTTGTTTTCTCCATTTATAGTAATTGAAAGCTTTGCTGGGTATAGTAGTCTGGGCTGGCATCCATGTTCTCTCAGAGTTGGTAGAATATCTATCCAGGTCCTTCTGGCTTTCAGAGTTTCCATGGAGAAGTCTGGTGTAATTCTGATAGGTTTGCCTTTATATGCTACTTGGCCTTTTTCCCTTGCTGCTCTTAATATTTTTTATTCATTCTGTACGTTTGGCATTTTAATTATTATGTGACAAGGGGACTTTCTTTTGTGGTCCACTCTATTTGGCATTCTGTAGGCTTCTTGTACTTTCATTGGCATGTCTTTCTTTAGGTTGGGAAAGTTTTCTTCTATGATTTTGTTAAATACGTTTTCCGCACCTTTGAGTTGGGTTTCTTCACCTTCTTGTATACCTATTATCCTTAGGTTTGGACTTTTCACAGTGTCCCATATTTCTTGGATATTTTGTGTTATGGATTTGTTAGACTTCAGATTTTCTTTACTTGACGAGTTTATTTCCTCTAGTTTGTCTTCAGCCATCTGAGATTCTGTCTTCCATCTCTTGTATTGGTTATGCTTTCATCTGTGGTTCCTGATTGTTTACTCAGCTTTTCCACTTCCAGCATTCCCTCAGTTTGTGTTTTCTTTATTGTCTCTAATTCAGTTTTCAGGTCCTGAACTGTTTCTTTCAGCTGTTTAATTGTATTTTCTTGGCTTTTTTTGGCTTTCTTTGATTTCTTGCATCTTTTGGTTTGTCTTTTCTTCCATTTCTCTGAAGGTTTTTCTGATTTCCTCTCTTAGGTTCTCTATCATCTGCATGAAATTGTTTTTAAGGTTGCTCTCTTCTGCTTCTTCTGTGTTGGGATGTTCATGTCTTGCTGGTGTAGAGTCCTTAGACTCTGGTGGTGTCATATTGGTTTTCCTGTTTTTGAATTTGTTCTTATATTGTTGTCTTCCCATCTCTTGTTCCAGTGGGTACAGTGGATGTCACTTCCTTTCCTGGTGTGTATGGGTGCGATGTTCTCTTTAGGTGTTGCAATTGACTTTGATACTCTTATGGGTTTCAAGTTGGGTGCAGGTAGGTCTGAGGCACTCGCTCTCCAGGTGGGTGAGAGTAGCACTGGCACAGAGATGTCAGCAGACTCTGGGTTGCTTGGTCCTCAGGGATCAAGTCATCCTGTAGAAGATCCTGGGACAGGGTTTGCCAGGGTGGGCAGAAGTAAGTTGGGCCCAAGGCAGGGGTTGAAGCAGCTCAACTCTGCACTCTCTGTACTCTGTGGTGGCTGGAATAGCCCAGTGATCTCAGCAGAGTCAGGATCCCAGGGTACTCAGGGCCTGATTCAGTCTGCCTGCAGATCCTCACCTTATATTTTTAGAGATCTTACCTAAATTTTTTTCACTTCAAAAAGATGACATCTTCTCAAATAAAAAAATATAAATAAGCTGTATTACAATATACAAATTCACATGCAACTAATAGGCTGATTATTTTAGCCATAATACTTTTTCAACTTTTTATTACTTATTTTTTTAGATTATAATATATTTATGTAATTTCTCCTTTCCCTCTTCTTGCTTCAAATCGTCCCATATACTTTTTCCATTTTTTTCAAATTAAAGGACTTTTTCCATTAAGTTTTCTTATATTCTTATCTCTCTCTCTCTCTCTCTCTCTCTCTCTCTCTCTCTCTCTCTCTCTCTCTCTCTCTCCATCATCTATCTGTATATCTATCTAACTGTTCCTAAATACAACCTGCTCAGTCTGTGTAATGCTGCTTGTATGTATGCCCTCAGTGCTGACCATTTGGTACTGGATAATCAATTGGTGTGCTCTTCCTTGGAGTAGATTCTTCCACACTCAGCCTTGCTTAGTTGTCTGTAGTTTCTTTGTATAGGGGTTTGGCCTTGTGGTCTTTCCCCCATTCACTTTAAGGCCTCCTATTAGATTTTGGAGTAGTTAAGGAGGGAGAAACTTGCTTATTCACAATGATCTGCATTCCATGGAGAGTCTTAGCTCCTGATGACATTTTTAGTTTTGGCTTGATGGACAGTTAGTGTTGTGAATTCCCCTTGAAACCAAAGGAAGCCAATAAGATCTAAATGATGTCTTTTCTTGCTAATGATCACAATGTGAAATGCACTGTTGTTTGAAAACTTTGATATTATTTAGATTTCAAAATGATTCTAAAATTCTCCTTTTCTTTATAATAGAACATCCATGCAGTAATTCTTTTTGTCTGACTGTTTTTTTTTTTTTTTGTTTAGATTTTTGATTTTTTTTTTGTTCTTTGAGAGAGACAAGGAAAAGAAAGGAGGGGATTATTAAGTTGGATGACTATGGAGTTGGGAAGGATGTAGAAGGAGTTGGGAGAGTGAAAACTTGATCAGAATATATCATATAAAATTATTTTAAAGTAATGGAGTAAGATTCAACAGGGAAGTCACAAAATGCCTAAAGACTGCTTGAGCTGCTGTGTGAATGCTTTTTCAACCTTAGCTACCACTGAGACAATCATAGGGTGTCCCTCTAAGCATTAGGTTTACTGAGCTGCTTTGCATGTTGCATCAGTAGCCAATGGTACAGGCTGCTCAAAGCATCTTTAAGGGCATCTTGTTAGTGTCTTAAGACTGAAAGGTGTAGTTAAGCTCTCAGAGATGAAGCCAGCTGCTCTCTTTCTATTAGTTCTGCTGCTCTGGGTACCAGGTGAGAAGGTCTAGGGAAGTATTGGTAGTATGTACTGTTTCACATGCCTGTGGGATGTTGGTCATTGGAGTCACATGTCTCACAGTGAGATGCTTTCAGTACATCTGCAATAGTAGTTTTGTGCTTATCATTCCAGGCTCCACTAGGGACATTGTGCTGACCCAGTCTCAGGATTCTTTGTCTGTGTCTCTGGGACAAAAAGTTATCATCTTTTGCAAGTCCAGTGAGAGTGTCAATAAATTTGGCATAAATCTGCTGCACTGGTATGAAAAGAAACCAAGACAGCCTCCCAAACTCCCTTATCTACAATGAATTCCACCTTGCATCTGGAGTCCCTGCCAGGTTCAGTGGTGATAGTGCTGAATTAGACTTCACTCTCACCATCCACCCTGTGGAAGCTGATGATATTGTAATCTATTATTGTCAGCAAGGAATAGAGAGTCCTCCCACAGCCCTCTGTGTCTCAGCAAAAACCTCCTGGATTCCTGAATACTAAGGCTCAGTCCCTCAGATATATTTCCCTTAAGACACCTCAACTAGGGCCTGTGTAAGGATTTTTAGTAAAAGGAGGGAATCATCAAAACAGAAAATTCTTATGCTCATGAGAGCATTTGTTTCCCCAGACTATCTTATATTAAGTAATTTTGTTACAAATGAATGATATCCCAGCTTATCATTTCTCAAACAAGGTTTTTAGATTTAATAGTTTTTTAATTAGACAATTATTTAAAACCTAAAGGAAACGTTCCCCAGTCAATTAAATAAAAATAATTTTAAATATTAAACATTGTTAATGATCTGATTTCCAAATACTGCTTAATATTCTTCAACAAAGATTTGTTTGTTTTATTTTTGAGACAGGGTGTTGCCATGATGCTCTGGATGTTCTAGAATTCACTATATAGAAAGGCTGGCCTTGAACTAAAAGATTTGCCTGCCTTTGCCTCATAAATTCTGAGATTATAGAATGTTGAGCAGTTCCTTAAGTGTCTTTTCACCAATTGAGATTGTTCTGTTGAGTATTCTCTGTTTAGATCTATACCCCATTTTTAAATCAGATTATTTAGTAGTTTCATGTCTAGTTTCTTGAGTTCTTTGGATATTTTGGAGATCAGCCCTCTGTCAGATGTGAGGTTGGTGAAGACCTTTTCCCATTCTGTAGGGAGCCATTTTGTCTTGTTGACCATGTTCTTTGCTTTAGAGAAACTACTCAGGTAAAGAAGGTCCCATTTATTAACAGTTGCTCTCAGTGCTACTGGTGTTCTATTTAGGAAGTGGTCTGCCATACCTATGCATTCAAAGGTATTTCCCACTTTCTCTTTTGAGAGGTTCAGTGTAGATGGATTTTTATTGAGGTCTTTGATCCATTTGGCCTTGAGTTTTGTGCATGGTCATAGATATGGGCCTACTTGATTCTTTTAAATGTTGACAGCTAATTATATCAGCATAATTTTTATATGTTTTCTTTTTTCCATTTTATATTTTTAGATTCTTTGTCAAAAATTAGGAGTTCATAGGTATGTGTGTTGATATCGGGGTCTTTGATTAGATTCCATTGGTCCACCGTCTGTTTTTATGCCAATATCAAGTTGGTTTCATTTGTATAGAACTATAGTACAGCTTGAAATTAGGGATGGCGATGCCCCCAGATGATCCTTTATTGTACAGGACTGTTTTGACTATCTAGTTTTTTTATTGTTTATTTTTTTGCTCTTTCAAGGTTTGTGAAGAATCATGCTGGGATTGTGATGCAGATTGCTTTGAATTGGTAGATTACTTTTGCTAGGTATGCCATTTTTACTATGTTGATCCTACCTATCCAAGAGCATGGGAGATCATTCCATTTTCTGATATCTTCTTTAATTTCTTTCTTTCAAGATTCAAAGTTCTTGTCATACAGGTCTTTCACTTGTTTGGTTAGATTTACCTCAAGATATTTTATGTTATTTGTAGCTATTTTAAAGGGTGATGTTTCTCTGATTTCTTTCTTTCTTTTTCTCTCTGAATTATCAGCCTGTTTGTCATCTGTATATAGGAGGACTACTGATTTTTTTGAGTTGATCTTGTATCCTGCTACATTAGTGAAGATGTTTATTAGTTGTAGGAGTTCCCTGGTAGGGTTTTTTTGGGGGATCACTTATGTAAACTATCATATCATCAGCAAATAGTGAGAGTTTGACTTCTTCTTTTCCAATTTGTATCCCCTTGATCTCCTTTTGTTGTCTTATTGCTCTAGCTAGAACTTCAAGTTCCATGTAGAATAGATATGGAGTGATTGGGCAGCCTCGACTCATTCCTGATTTCAGTGAGACTGTGTAGGGAGATATCCATCCTACCTGCACCTGTAGCACTCACCATGCTTATTCAAGAATGGTCACAGGTACAATGTGACAAAGTGGTTTTAGGTCTGGGGTCCAGGCACAGGTGGTCTCTCTTAAGAGATTAAAAGCCCTGAACAAAATAAATCTAGAGAGAAATGTGCTTGTTTGGTTATACTTGCATGTTATTGTTCATCATTGAGGGGGAAGTTAAGGGAAAAACTCAAGCAGATTGGCACATCACAGTTAAGTCTGAAACAGAAAGTAGTAAGTGAACTCATGCTGCGTGCTGGCTTACTACTTACTCTCATCAATGTTGTACATTTCATGGTGCCATCCACGAAATGGTGCTGCCTACACTCGTGGTGTATTTTGGCCTCAACTAACAGTGAAAGAGTCAGTCACAGACATGCAGGCATGCCAACCTCAGCTAGATAATTCCTCAGTTGAGGCTGTCTTCTCATGTGATTCTAGGGGAAATTAACAAAGCAAAAGGGAGACTGACTCAAAGTAAGTTTGTCAGGTATAGTGGTCACCACTTGGCAAAGCTTTCTCAGGTATCCCCATCTGACCACAAAACTAGAAACATTCCATGGGACAGGGTATTTCTCAGGTAAAATTTCCAAAACCAGGTATTTTTTCCCAAAATGCTAACACATAAGTCTTAGGGTCTTTGTCCTCAGCAGGCTCTCTGTTACTAGTGTATATTTTCTTCAAGTGAAGAGTTCAATCAAAATTACTTTCCAGTTTCTTTTTAGCCTAACATGTAAAATTCATACTACTTAATCTTCCCTGACAACTGTTTTCCCATTCCTCACTTTGCTAGTGCCAGGAGGCTTTCCCTATAATAAAATGGAACCTCCTGAAACTGAGAAGCTTCTGTAATTCAAAGGACACAGACAGCAAGACAAAACAGCATTCCACAGAAAGGGAAAAGATCTTCACCAACTCCACATCTGATAGAGGGATGATTTCCAAAATATCCAAATAACTCAAGAAACTAGACATCAAACTACCAGATAAGCCAATTAAAAATGGGGTACAGAACTAAACGAGAATTCTCAATAGAGGAATCCAAAATTGCTGAAAGACACTTAAGAAAGTGCTCAACATCTGTAGCCATCAAGGAAATCCAACTCAAAACAACTGTGAGATATCATCTTACTCTGGCTAGAATGGCTAAAATCAAAAATACCAATGACTGTCTTTTGCTGGAGAGGATGTCAAGAAAGAAGAACTCTCCTCCACTGTTGGTCGGAGTGCAAACTTTTATGACCACTTTGGAAATCAGTATGGCGGTTTCTCAGGAAAATGGGAATCAGTCTACCACAAGATCCAGCAATTCCTCTCTTGGGCATATACCCTAAGAATGCACATTCATACAACAAGGGCATATGTTCAACTCTGTTCACAACAGGGTTTGTAATAGCCAGAACCTGGAAGCAACTGAGATGCCTCTCAGCTGAAGAATGGATGAATAAAATGTGGCACATTTACATAATGGAGTACCACTCAGAGGAAAAAAAAAACCAATGGAATCTTGAAATTCTCAGGCAAATAGATGGAACTAGAAGAAATCTTCCTGAGTGAGGTAACCCAGTCACAAAAGACAAACATGGAATATACTCACTCATATATGTATTTTTGACAGAGAGCAAATGATTCCCAGCCTATAATCCATACTGCCAGAGGAGCTAGGAAAGAAGGAGGACCCCAAGAGAAGAACACATGGTCCCCCAAAGAAGGGGAGGGGACAAGAACCCCTGAGCCGGTTGGGAGCATGGGGCGGGGGAGGGAGAAGAAGGAGGTGGGAATGGGAGAGTGGGAGAAGGAGAAAGGGGGAGGAGAACAGTATTACTGAGACAGGGGAGGAATAGAGGAGGTCAAGAAAGGAGATGCCTTGAGAGAGGGAGACAGTACAGGTTTGCAGAGAGGTTTGACACAGGGGAAGTGTTAGGGGATCCACAGGGATCACACGAACTAATAATTTAGGCAGTGGCAGAGAGGCTGCCTTTGATGTCCTTCCCTTGTAGTAAGATTGATGACTACCTTAGTACCATTCCTAGAGCCATCACTGAGTATCTGATTGAAGCAGAAACAGGCACCTACAGCTAAACACTGAGCCAAACTATACTCCTGGAGTCAAGACTCTGCTGGAGAAATCTGCAGAAACATTTGACTTGACCTAGTGAGAGCATGGAGACCCTAGTTATAAAGCTGGGAAACCATCATTGGACCCAAGCATTGGACCCTCCAAAAGTGGGTGACAGCTAGGACATCAAGGCAGCCTATGGAACCTCTAAGAGTGAAACCAGTGTTTATCCCTAGAGCACAAATAGACTTTGGGAGCCCATTCCCTATGGAGGGATACTATTGCAGCTCAGATATGGGAAAGAGGGCCTGGGCCCTCTCCAAATGATGTGATAGTCTTTGATCATCCCTGGTGAGTTGTTTGGTGGTGGGTTGTGGGGTCTGTAGGGAGTATGCGAAGATGGGAAGGTGAGGGAATGGGGGGATGGATATCTAACTTAGAGTTCTTCTAAAATAAATAAAATATGTCAAAAATTCTTTTTTCCCTCTATCTTATTAAACCTGATTGTTTGTCTCTTTTCTTTTCTTTCTTTCTTTTTTTTTTTTTTTTTGGTTTTTTGAGACAGGGTTTCTCTGTGTAGCTTTGTAGTCTATCCTGGCACTCACTCTGGAGACCAGGGTGGCCTCAAGCTCACAGAGATCTACCTGCCTCTGCCTCCCTAGTGATTGTTTCTCTTTTTGAGAAGTATTACAATGCAAAATATGGTGGTGTTATAAGATGCAAAATATTAGTTGAGGCAGGAGAGATAGGTTAGTGGTTAAGAACCTTTCCTGCTCTCACAGAGGACCTGGGTTCACAACAATTAAGCTTTTCTGAGATGATTTGCATATTGTGACATTAGCCACAGTGCAGTTTCCTCAAACCATCTTTCAAGGCAGCTTGCCAGTGCCTAAGAAGCAGCCTCTCTCTGTTTCAGATATCAGAGATGGGATCAGCTGCTCTCTTGTTGTGGGTACTGCTGCTCTGGGTTCCAGGTGAGAGGATGCAGTGTTGGGAGTATCTATTGTAGCCACCATTGTTTTTTATGCTTTGATGTCATGATCATTAAAATTATTGCACTTCATTAGTTTTAATTTTTCTTTTATTTTATAACTCCTCAGAATTTAGCTCATGAGTACTGTTGCAGATTCCTCATTCATGATAGTTTTACACTGGCCTGCTTTCAGTATACATGTGACAGGAATATGTGTTCCTCATTCCAGGTTCCACTGGGCACAATGTGTTGATTGAGTATCCAGCTTTTTGATCTTGTTTCTAGGGTACAGGGCCATCATCTCCTTCAAGGCCAGCCAGAGAGTCACTATGGGACCTATTGATTTTATAACCATCTACAGAGCATCCAACCTAGCATCTGTGGTCCCTGCCAGGTTCAGTGGCAGTGGGTCTGGGACAGACTTCACTTTCACCATCCACCCTGTTGAGGCTGATGATGTTGCAACCTATTACTGTCAGCAAGGTCTATCAGTTCCTCTCAGTGCTCCAGGGCTAAACCAAAGCATCCTGGGGTTGCTGTTCACTGAAGCTCAGTCTCTAAGTGTTTCTAGCCAGACACCACAACCATGTGATTCTACCAATATTTTTGTAAAGAGGGTGAATCTGTGAAACAGAATTCTCAAAGTAATTGTGCTTGTCCTATTGCGCATGCTTTACAAATTAACTGTTTGCTTACTTAATAAAGACCTACCTGATACTATTTTCAAGGCTCTTTCAATGTTCAATAAACTGAGTAGACAGGCTTCAACTTTACAGCTTCATGCAGTGGCCTCTCTGGGGCTTCATTCAGGGACACCCCTAATACATGCCTGGCCTCAGCAGCTTTCCTTAGTCTCAGAAGAATATTCTATAAACTTTGTCTTGTGTCCTTGATTCTAAAGCCAGAACCACATGGCCAAATTCTGCTGCTTTCTGGGGCAAAAACAGAACCCCCTCATTGAGTTACATCTCCACCAGCTTTCTGCTTTCCATGGTTTCTTTCACTGTCTAAGCTTGGCTGTCCTGGAACTTGCTCTGTAGATCAGACTGGCCTCAAGATCAGAGATCAGCCAGCACCTGCTTTCCCAGTGCTGGGATTTAAGGTTGTACAACCACACCTGGCTCTAAGTTTTTCTTTAATTCCTTTCACAAGTTGGAAATTTAGCTGGGTAAAAGCTTGCCCTGAGGTCACTACTCCTTATATTCCATTTCTTAATCTGTTCATCTCCTTGAACACAGGACTTAACTACATTTCACTTCTGGTTGCTCCTCATATTAGTCTACAATGTGCATTTTGTCTTGTTCACCTTGCTCCATTTCATTATGTATCTTCCTTAGAGTTACCATTAAAAAGCACATGGCAGATTCTATATAATGCTGTTTTGTGTATATATATGTTTATATTTATATAAAAAGATCAATAATAGAATAATAGCAATATGTTATGCATCAATGGCAACAACAGCTTTTCCAGGTTCTGCAGTCATTTGAACAAAATTGTAGAGACATCCAGCACACTCCACATAAAAAAAAAAAAACAAAAAAAAAGAAAAAACAAAGTCCCAGAAAACAGCACAGTTCTGTTACTCTTGTGGTACCGAGCACCATTTTTTTTTTTTAAATTAGCTTCTCAATCATCATCTGGAAGGAAACCATCCTGAGAAACATCATTAAAAACAGCTCTGATAAAGCATGGTCACTACTATGTATCATCAAGCAGGTCCACATATGAGTGAGTACATATCATGTTTGTCTTTTGTGATTGGGTTACCATGCTCAGAATGGTTTCTTCGAGTACCATCCATTTTCCTGAAAATTTCAAGATTCCATTGTTTTTTTCTGATGAGTAGTACTCCATTGTGTAAATGTACCATATTTTCTCTATCCATTCTTCAATTGAGGGGCATCTAGGCCACCCCCAGTTTCTGGCTATTACAAATAATCCTGCTATGAACATTGTTGAACAGATGAACTTGTTATATGAATGTGCTTCTTTTTGGTATATGCCTAGGAGTGGAATTGCTGGGTCCTGTGGTAGACTCATTCCCATTTTCTTGAAGAGTCCCCATACTGATTTCCACAGTGGCTGTACAAGTTGGCACTCCCACCAGGAGTGGAGGAGTGTTCCTCTTTCTCCATATCCTCTCCAGCATAAACTGTCATTGGTATTTTTGATTTTAGCCATTCTGACAGGAGTAAGATAGTATCTCAGAGTTGTTTTGATTTTCGTTTCCCTGATGGCTAAGGATGTTGAACACTTTCTTATGTGTCTTTCAGCCATTTTAGATTCCTCTATTGAGAATTGTCTACTTAGTTCTGTACCCCAATTTTTAATTGGATTGTTTGGTGTTTTGGAGACTAGTTTCTTGAGTTCTTTGCATATTTTGTAGATCAGCCCTCTGTCAGATGTGGGGTTGGTGAATATCTTTTCCCATTCTGTGGGCTGTTGTTTTGTCTTGTTGGCTATGTCCTTTGCCTTACAGAAGCTTCTCAGTTTCAGGAGGTCCCATTTATTAATTGTTGATCTCACTGTCTTTGCTACTGGTGTTAAGTTCAGGAAGTGGTCTCCTGTACCAATTAATTGAAGGGTATTTTCCACTTTATCTTCTAGTAGGTTCAGTGAGGCTGGGTTTATGTTGATCTTTGATCCCTTTTGACTTAAGTTTTGTGCAGGGCAAAAGGCTTGGGTATATCTGTAGTCTTCTACATGTTTGCATCCAGTTATGCCAGCACCATTTGTGGAAAATATTCTCTTTGTTCCAGTGTATGAATTTGGATTGTTTGTCAAAATTCAGGTGTTCGAAGGTGTGTGGGTGAATATCACAGTTTTCAACTCTATTCCATTGGTCTACATGTCTATTTTTGTGCCAGTGCCAAGATGCTTTCAGGACTATAGCTCTGTATTAGAGCTTAAATTTAGGGATGGTGATGCCTCCAGAAGTTCCTCCTTTGTACAGGGTTGTTTTGGTTATCCTGGGTCTTTTGTTTCTCCATATAAAGTTGAGAATTGTTCTTTCAAGGTCAGTGAAGAATTGTGTTGGGATTTTGATGGGGATTTCATTGAATCTGTAGATTGGTTTTGGCAAGATTGCCATTTTTACTATGTTGATCCTACCTATCCAAGAGCATGGGAGATCTTACCATTTTTGGGTATCTTCTTTAATTTCTTTCTTTAGAGACTCAAAATTCTTATGCTACAGGTCTTTCACTTTTTTGGTTAGTGTTACTCCAAGGTATTTTATGTTGTTGTGGCAATTGTAAAGGGTGATGCTTCTCTAATTTCTTTCTCCACTAATATGTCATAGGTATATAGTAGGGCTACAGATTTTTTTGAGTTAATCTTGGGTCCTGCTACTTTCCTGAAGGTATTTATCAGCTGTAGGAGTTCCCTGGTAGAGTTTTTCTGTTCACTTATGTAGACTATCATTTCATCTGCAAATAGTGAGAGTTTGACTTTTTCCTTTCTGATTTGTATTCCCTTGATCTCCTTTTGTTGTCTTGTTGCTCTAGCTAGGACTTCAAGGACAATTTTGAAGAGGTATGGAATGAGTGGACAGCCTTGTCTTGTCCTGATTTTAGAGGAAATGCATTGAGCTTCTCACCATTTAATTTGATTTTGGCTGTTGGTTTGTTTTATGTTGCTTTTATTAGGTTGAGGTATGTTCCTGTTATCCCTGATTTCTCCAAGACCTTTATCATGAAGGGGTGTTGGATTTTGTCAAAGGCTTTTTTGGCATCTAGTAAAATGATCATGTGATTTTTTTCCTCAGTCTGTATATATGGTGGATTACATTGATGGATTTTCATATGTAGAAACATCCTTGCATCCCTCAGATGAAGCCTATTTGATCTGGATGGATGATTTCTCTGATGTGTTCTTGGACTCGATTTGCCAATATTTTATTGAGAATTTTTGCATCAATGTTCATGAGGGATATTGGTCTGTAGTTCTCTTTCTTAGTTGTGTCTTTGTATGGCTTGAGTATCAAGGTTATTGAAGCCTCATAAAAAGAGTTTGATAATGTCCTGCTTCTATAGTGTGGAATACTTTGAGAATTGGTATTAGCTGTACTTTGAATTTCTGGTAGAATTCTGCACTGAAGCCATCTGTCCCTGGGCTTTTTTTTGGTTGGGAGACTTCTAATGACTGCTTCAATTTCATTAGAGGTCATAGGTCTACTTATGTTGCTTATCTGTTCTTGATTTAATTTTGGAAAGTGAAATCTGTCCATAGAATTGTACATTTCCTTTAGATTTTCAAATTTTGAGGAATAGAGGTTTTCAAAGTATGACCTGATGATTCTCTGGATTTCCTCTGTGTCTGTTGTTATGTCCCCCTTTTCATTCCTGATTTTATTAAATTGCATTTTCACTCTTTGCTGTTTGGTAAGTTTGGATAAAGGTTTGTCTATCTTGTTGATTTTCTCAAAGAACCAACTTTTTGTTATATTGATTCTTTGTATTGTTCTCCTAGTTTCCATTTTATTGATTTCATCCCTCATTTTGATTATTTCCTGGCATCTGGAAACAGTTCCTGGCCTACCTGGGCCAGTGGATGGAGGCCGGGCTGGCCTGGGTGTTCCATGTTCGGAACCCTCCACCGCCGAACTTGCTCTGGCACCCAGGTTGCTTGCCTCAGATCACAATGCTGTTTTTTAGATTGCCTCTGTCAATGGATTTATTCCAAATCTATCTCTTCAGCCTCAGACAAACTTTTTGGGACAATGGCAAGAAGCAGCCACATTCTTCATCAAAATTTCACAAGAAAATCTCTAGGTAACAAACTAAAATTCTTCTGTGAAACCCCTGGAAGCAGCGCCTCTACAGATCAAATCCAGAAAAATCTAGGATCTACAAATTAGACTTAAGGTGTGACAGCTTCCCTTTCCCCCTCCCCCACACAAAACCTTTATGTGTATCTTCAAAAGCACTTCTGCTTTCTTCTTTCTTTATGGCCTGCATTCTACTCTGATGTCTCCCCATTGGCCTTTGAACTTTGAATACTGAGAAACCTCACTTTATCCTCATTGAGGGATATAATTTTGTGTCACCATGACATCTCTTCTATCCTTTATATCTTATCATAATGAATAGAATTTAGGACTTGTGGATGGGAAAACAATTTGCCAATTGAAATATTGTGATGTCTTATGCAATTCATGTATCTAATAAAAAGTATTTGATTAGTCACAGTAGAACACAGAGCTTCATTAGGGACAAAGTCTTATAGACCACAATAGATAGTCTCAAACCCAAGAATCTCAGAAATGTTTGGGCAGGAATAAACCTGTTTTATAGTTAATGTTCTATTCTGTGAAGAAATTCCTTGACCAACACAACTCATATAAAGGGAAGTTATTGGGTGTTTGCAATTGTCCTTGGTTGCCCCCCAGAGTTTGAAAGTAAGTAATACTCTATTACTTTTATTTTTATTTTTTTTTAATTTAGAAGCACTCTTATTTACATATTAATCCCCCATTCCCTGGCCCTCCCATCTTCCCTTGCTCCCCACTTACCCCCCAACCCATACCTTACCCATTCCCCAGGGATAGTGAGACCCTCCATGGGAACCATCAAAGTCTATCACATCATTTGGGGGGAGGGCCTAGGCCCTCCTTCCTGTATCTGGGCTGCAGTTGTATTCCTCCATAGGGAACTGGCTCCCAAAGTCCATTTGTGCTCTAGGGATAAACACTGGCTCCACTGTTAGATACCCATAGACTGCCCTGGCCTCCTAGCTTGTACCCATATTCAGAGGGCTTGGTCAACTTTACGACTCGGGTCTCCTTGCTCTCACTACATCAGGTCAACTATTTCTGCAGGTTTCTCCAGCACAGTGTTGGCTCCTTATGGGGCCTCTGTGCATGTGTGTACTCTGGCTGTGTGAGAGTAGCATGCTTCAATGATGGGAACACTCTGTTTCTAAAGACACTACACATTTTGTTCAAAGGAATTTGAAGAATCTGTCAGGATCTGACTTGGAAGACTCCTCCATGAGAACTAGATCACCCACTACTACAAGGTTCTATATAAGCTGCCCCATGAGAAAAATATTCAACATATGTTCCTGACTCTAAAGCCCATGAATCACAGCAATGTCTAACTCAGAATGACATCCTCAGTGATTCAGTAGTAGCCCTTTTGTAATTGGTGCAAGCAAAAGTGGCCTCTTTTATTTTAAAATTTGCTCAGTGGGAAGGTATTCATGCCTGGTACTGTTAAGTAAGGCAAGTATTTGTGCTAGGAGTTTTCATAGACCTTAGAAGAGAATTCACAGTGGCCATTTTCCTCATCCAATGTAAGTACTATGTGTATTCTAAAAAATTATGCCTGTAACCTCAAATAACTGAAGCTCTCACTCTTCATCAAAGAATCTTCTCTTTTAAATAGGAAGTATTACAAAGATATATAACTATTCAAAATGCAGAGCATAAGTGACCATGACATGGCCAGCCTCAATCTACAACACAACATCTGAGTTTCTAATAGGTTTTCTAGTCCCCAGTGGTCAGCCTAAAGAAATTCACATAAGAACAACACTAAGAAAACTCATTAGTGTGTCGTGTGAGTGTGTGTTTGTGTGTGTGTGTGTGTGTGTGTGTGTGTGTGTGTGTGTGTGTGTGTGCAAATAGTAATTAAAGAAGAAATCACTAATTGAAGGAAGTTGGGGCATAGAGGAGGAGTTGAAACAGAAAGGCATGGGGTGAAAATGATGTACATGTACTACTGATGTATCAATTTCTGAAAAAATTAAATATGTCTTTTTATCACTATTTATTACTTTTATTTTATTCATTAACTTGTGTATTTGTCCACCCTTCCAGCTTAAAACCAATGTCTAGTTGTTATCAGTTCTTACACCTCCCATGCAAGCACCTTTCTAATGTATGCCCACAGAGCTGTAATACTCCAATACTCCTTCAGTGACCACCATCAGATTCTAACAACACTGCATTGACACCTACCTGACCCAGTCAGAGAAACTCCCACCTAGATTACTTTTATGCAGGAAATTCATCCTTCCTCTAGGAGAATACTCTGAGGTCCCTCTGAACCACTCTTCCACTTTCCCTTTAAAAGAAGGAGAATCAGCCATCCAAGATACTGAGAGGTATCAAGAAAATAAATGAGTCTATGAATCTTTTGGCACATCTGAGATAGTGTCATAGCAAATGATCATGTCCTAAATACAACTGAACCAATAACATAATGTGATGAAACATGGAATATTCAAAATAACATACACCTCTCGAGACTCAGGATTCCTTTGGTCCCTTTTTCCACAGAGAAACACAAATTCTTTCTATAAAAATGTTCTCATGCTGAAGAGGAAGGGGTCTGTACCAGGTTGGAGAAACCCACAGGAACAGTTGGCCTGAACAAGGGAGAGCACATCGACCCCAGATGCTGTCTGGGAGGCCAGTACAAGACTGACCCAGACCCTTGAACATGGATGTCAATAAGGAGGCCTCTGCATTTCAGGGAGCTTCTGGTGGTGGATTAGTATTTTTCCCTGGTGCAAGAAGGGACTTTGAGAGCCCATCCCACGTGAAGGGTTACACTATGGCCCTGGATACATTGGGAAGGGTCCAGGACCAGCACAGGAAGATTTGGTGGACTTTGCAGAGCCCCTGTTGAGGGCCCTACCCTACCTGGGGAGTGGTGGGTGGATGAAGTGGGGGGTGGTCTGGGGTAGGTGGGAGGGGTGAGGCAGGGGCAAGGGAGAGCAAGCTTGTTCCCTTGTTCCCTAACTGGAACTAATAAATAAATTTAAAAAAATAATCAACAAAAAAAATGTGCTCATGCAACTGGGATTGTTATGTAATTCATTCGTGTTTGTAACTCCAATAAAAAAAAATTGTGCTCATTCCTGGGTCTGTCCTGAGACAGCTGGGGACCCTGATCTCTTGCTCAATTAATGAACTGAACCAGTCCTACAGCTGTGCACAGCCCCTGGGGATTTGCATGTGCTCAGAGCATAGCCCACTGCCCTCAGGACTTATTCATGAGACTGTCACAGTCTGTGCTGTAGCCAGTTCTGATCAGGCAATGGCATGGGCACAGGATTCCCCACTCAGTTCCTTTTATTACTTCTGCTCTGGTTCCCAGGTAAGGAAGCACAGCAATGGTCACTTATTTAGCTCAATGTGACTGGTCCTGACTGAATTTATCAGGTAGTTTGTCTTTTCACATGCTTACTCATTGGCTCTGTTTTGTGATTTTAATTGCAGGTGGCAGATTTGACATCCAAATGATACAAACTCCATCCTCCATGTCTGCATTTTTGGGAGATGGAGTCAGCATCACTTGCAAGGCTAGTGAGGACATTTCTCATGCATTATCATGGTACCAGCAGAAACTAGGGACAGCTCCTAAGCTCCTGGTCTTTGGTGCAAACATTTGGAAGAAGGAGTCCCATTGAGGAACAGTGGCAGTGGGTCTGGGACACAGTTTTCTCTCACAATCAGAAGCCTGGAGGCTGATGATTCTGGCATTTATTTCTCCCACAGTGATACATGTCATGTCATAAACCATCCAGAGTAGCAAATTGTGAGACTGAGCTGCCTAAACTGCTCCTCTTGGTGTCTGCATCAGCTGAAAGTCATTGTCAGGCACTGTGTGGCATTGAAGGACACTGGAGAGGGAGGGTTAGTATAAGCAACCAAGGGAATCTCATTAGTTCCCAACTTTTAGTCTTTTCAGCATCAAGAGCACAAAAATAACTACAATCTCAATTTCAGTAAATAAATAGGTTACAATACTTAGTGCTCTGAGCTGTATATTCAGTTAAGATCGTGAAACAAAGCAGAAGACAGCATAAACACAAGAAGCTAGGATTTGGGTTCTATTCTGCAGCCATTCACTTGCTTAATTAAGTCAAGCAGTGTCAGGTGTTTAGGAAGGTTGGCAATGTAAGTGAGGGATAGTCTGGTTGTGTAGAAGTTAGAGTTCATTTACCAAAGAACTTATGGACTGGGTAAACATGTGCTCCTGATACTTGGCCTTGTAGCACAAGTGTGGGGTGTCTGGGCTCCCATCTGTCTGCAATAGAATGATGGTGATAATACTATAGCACTTACATATATCCTTGCATCTGTCTACAGTTGCTGATGGACATCATACTGTGCTTTTCTGATTCTCGGATCTTATGTGAGGGCTCATAAATGAGTATTTCTCTGAGAAAAGATATATAGTCCAGAATTCACCAGCACCAGTTATATAACTGTCATTTTATTGGAAAGATAAAGTAAGTTAGTGTTCTGCCTTCTGGAAGATTTTAAACATCAATGCATTTGCATATTAAGAAAAAGAATCTTTTTCATTAAATTTCTATGTATGTCATGACATTCCTCCTTTTCCATTATGGTTTAATGAGGATTCTGAATTTGTTCTTTTTTATATTTATTTTACATATCAATCCCAGGTGAATTTTACAATTCATTCCCACCCTCCTTCTCCCCTGTCTCCTCC
Source organism: Cricetulus griseus (assembly GCF_003668045.3). Taxonomy (NCBI): domain Eukaryota; kingdom Metazoa; phylum Chordata; class Mammalia; order Rodentia; family Cricetidae; genus Cricetulus; species Cricetulus griseus. Next base: position 60,573,769 of record NC_048601.1, on the reverse strand, counting down.
CCAACCTAACTCCATCCATTCCTCAGACAGAGTAAGGCCTCCCATAGGGAATCAAAAATCTGTCATGTCAGTTTAGGTAGAACCAAGGCCCTCCCCTCTGTATCTAGGCTGAACAAGTTATCCCACCATAGAAAATGGGCTCCAAAAATCCAGTTCATCTACTAGGGAAAAATACCAGTTCCACTTCTAGTGGCTATGTAAAGTTCCCAAGCTCCCCAGTTGTCACCCACATTTAGAGGGTCAAGTTCAGTGTTATTCAGGTTCTCTGGCTGTCAATCTGGAATCAGTGAGCTCCCACTTGTCTAGGTCAGCTATTTCTGTTGGTTTCCCCATCATGATCTGCTCTTAATATTACCTATTGTCTGCTCCTCCTTATCACCACTTTTTTGGAAGCCCATTTCCCAGATATTCTTTGTCTTGTCTGTGTCCTTCAACTATGGGCCCTACTTTACAGTATGAGACTAAGAGTAGAATGAGTCAATATCCATATCTAAGTATATGCATAAAGATGCTGGCAGAAATGAGGATTGGAGCACAACCAGAAAAGGACTGTGGGGACCAAAGGACATTAAGACCCCATTCCTAAGCTTCGTGGACATCTGAAGACAAGAGACCTAACATAGATAGCTGAATGAGAACTAAGGAATCTCCTATTAGAGATATAGACTTTCTTGAAATAATAGGTTCCTTTATAATTAATTACTTTTGTATGGCTGATTCTAAAATTCCCATTAGATGTAGTTTAAGATAATCCCAGCACCCAGGAGGCAGAGGCAGACATATGTTTGTGAGTTCAAACATGTCTATAGAGTGAGTTCCAGGACAGCCAGGACTACACAGGGAAACCCTATCTTGAGAAATAGTTTAAGAAATAAAGGTTAGTTTTAGTTCATGTTTTCAAATGATTCAGCCCATCACATAATCCAAATACAAAGTATGAAATTCTTAGCACATATGTACTAATCACAGGTACACTCAATTTCATAAAAGTGATATTATTTGATCTAAAAGCATAGATAAACTATAATATAATCATAGTAGATTACTTTAATGACCTACTTTCACCAGTAACAGGTCTTTTGGGGGAAAATAAGCAGAGAAATACCAGAGTTAAATGAAAGCTTAAATCAAATTGACCTTACACACAATCAAGAAGAACATTTTGTTGTATAGTAATGAATACACTTTCTTCTTAGTACCCCATGAAAAATTCTCTCAAAAGCAGGTCTCAACAAACATAGGCAAATTAAGTTAACACTATGTATTTTATATCACCACAAGAAAATAAAACTGGATACAAAGAACAATAGAAAGCATAAAATGTCCATAGTCTCATAGGAACTATGCAACACAGTAGTTAATTATTGTTGATTCAAGGAAGAAAACAAGAAAAAAATTAAATTCCTAGAATGAAATGAAATAAAATACAGAAACTTACCAACAAGCCATGTCTTTGATATCCTTCTCCTCAGATTAATTCAGTGAGTCTCCCTGTCCCCTTCTGTTACACACCTTCCCCGATTTACCAGTCCCACATTCATTGTCCCACCTGCCCATCTGCCTGCGCAGCAAGCAACATCTAGGATCCTGCTAGGATTTTTCCTGCCACCCTAGAACCTTCATCCAGTAGCTGATGGAAGCAGAAGCAGACACCCACAGCTAAGCACTGAGCCAAAATCCTGGAATCCAGTTGCAGAGAGGCAGGAGTGATGAGCACAGGGTTCAAGACCAGCCTGGAGAAACCCACAGAAACAGCTGACCTAAAAAATGGGAGCTCACAGATCCCAGACTGATATCTGGGAAACCAGGATAGGACCGACCCAGACCCCTGAATGTGGGTGTCAGTTAGGAGGCCTGGGCAACCTATGGGGCCTCTGGTAGTGGATCAGGATTTATCTCTAGTATATGAATAGACTTTGGGAGCCCATTCCACACAGAGAGATACTCTCTCAGCCTAGACACAAGGGGGAGGGCCTAGGCCCTGCTCCAAATAATATGACAGATTTTGAAGATCCCCATGGAAGGCTTCCTCCTCCATGGGGAGCAGATAGGGTATGGGATATGTAGATAGTGGGGGCAGGGGAGGAGAGGAGGGTGAGGGAACTGGGATTCATATGTAAACAAGCTTGCTTATAATTTAAATAAAAAGAAAACTATTAACTCAAAGTGATATTGGACCTTAAAACTAAAACTAACAATCCAAAGAAAATGGATGTGGTTTGAAGAGGCCAAATGCCTCAGGAAAATCAGACACTGTGACTCATCCTCACTCTGAATGGCCTGCAGCCTTAGAAACAATTATTTTGACACAAAACACATAAACCATATACTCAACACGCATATTCACACATTCCAAATCTTGTTTGAGAAATCAGAGGTAGTATATCCAATGCAAAAATTAATGAAAGAGAGATTTAAAGCTTTTAATTCTGCATTTGGGGTACCTAGAAGAAGCCACCCCATCTTAACAAAAAGGAAAAGATTGAAAAAATTGTAAACTCATCAATTCTGTTTAGACCCATAGGAGAAAGGAGGTCCCAGATTAGAGTACACTCCCCGAGATTACAAGTAAAGGCTGTTACAGAGAATCACAAGATAAAAAGACATAATTATCTCTCGAAGATGGTAAGAGGGAAAACTCTGAAGTGTTCTGATGATTGCTGGAGGCTACCTGTGGACAAGTCTAAGGGTGAACTCGAACTCAGAAACTAACACAAGTCTAGGTGTGTTGTTTGGGCAGAGTGTGGGCTATCTTGAGGCCAGTGAGGGACAGGGAAAACTCACTGTCTCTTAGCATGCTTCTCCCAGAATACACCATTGAATTTAACTTGTGTGTGTCAGTGATTTGACCTTCCCTGCCAGCTTTTACTTATGGTCAGCCTTTCTCTCCTCATGACTTCAGAAATGGAGTGGCCATTTCTCTCAATACATTATGAGATATTTGACTGTGGGAATCCTTTTCTGGAACGTCCTCTATGTTCTGCTGGAGTGAGTGCTGGGATCTAAGGTACATTTGGTGAGCATTGTTATTGAAAAGGAAAGGAGCCTAAACAAATGTGTAGAAAGTTGCAACCAAAAAGAATGAATCCTGGTGGTCTATTGGTAAAGGGACCATATTTACAAGTGATATATTTCAATATTTCAATATTTCTACTTGATTTTAATTCATGTTCCTCAAGGAAATGGTAAATGATTGAGGTAGAAGAACTGATGACATACATATACATACATGTATACGTACACATACTTGTGAGATTATCTAGGTTAAAATTGGCTTCTGTGAATGTCTGAGAGGGATTATCTTTATTAGGTGAATTGATGTTGGAAAAGCCTTTCACCTGTGGGCAAGACCATGCCCTGTGTGTGGTTCTTGACCTGCGTAAAATGGAGAAAGCAAGTTGAGCTCTAGCTTCCTTCACTCTCTGCATCTTAGTTGTGGTTGTGTTGTGAACAGCTGCTTGAAGCTCCTTCCACTGTGTCTTCCATACAATAATAGTTTTACTCTCAAACTGTGCCCTCAAAAAAAACTATGTTCCAAAGTAAGGAACAAAGCTTACTCAACTTGTTTTTGTAGGTGTTCTATCCCAGCAACAAAGAAAGACAAGGACACATCCCTGTGTTCTCAGAAGTTAGGTTTTTACTCATGTGGTTCTCCCAGAAATGCACTCAGACTCTTCAGTCATGATGGAGATGAAAATTGGATTCTGTATCAAGGTAATCCCCTGGTCCCTGAAATAGGAAGAGAGAAGAGAAAGATTAACTACAAACTCCTGGTTTCAAATGAAGTCATTTTCCTGTGTAAGCAATTTTCTTTGCATCTCAGGTTGAAAGAAGAACAGAGTTTACAAGGCACAAGGAGCCTTTAGAAGCCATCTAAACATCCTCCTCTTTCTACTGTTCTCTTTCTGAGTCACAGTCTTTAGTGGTGCACAGGTCTTTATTTTTTTCAGGAATTTTCCTCAATCTCCATCATGTCTATTTACTCAGCATTTGTGGGGCTGAGGAAATGTCTCATTGTTTAAGAGAAATCACTGGCTGCTCTTCCAGAAGATCTATGTTCATCTCTCAGTACCCACATGATGGCCCAATGATTTCTAACTCCATTTCCAGGGAATCTGCCTCCCTATTCCGTCTTCTATAGGCCCCTGGCACATGTATTGCACAGATATGTATGCATCCCAGACACCCATAGACATAAATAATTTAAAAAGATGATGCTAGCTCCATTTCTATTTGTCTACCAGTATGCCATCCGTGGCTATTAAAGCTGATGGGTCACTAATGGGCTTATTTTAAATGCATTTTGGAACAGGTGTCGAAGAGCTCTCAGCTATGCCAAGCTTCTTCTCCAACTTTATCCTCCCATAGACTCAGAGAATCTGCACGGCCCCCCTGAGAGAAGCAGCATCCATGACTCTGGACTCCTTGAGCAGGCAAATTTTCTTCATGGCTGTCACTCTGTGTAAGCAACTCTTTTATGTATCTTGAATTCAGTACTAAACTCCGACGTTCTCAGTTATACCTCATTGATATTTTAACAAGGAATAATATGCCAATGTGTTATTTGAGTTAATAAAAATCTTCTACGTCTACCATTTCTTGTTGTGGATATTGGGTAGCCACAGACTGTCATTCAAAGAAAGATTCTATGTGATGGAACAGAAAACCTGAGTTCAGTGTTGAACTGTCTCAAGTAAATATGAATCCTACATTAACATTTCCTGGGCCTCCATCTACAGTTGTGCCTGTGGAAGAGGGTGCTGTATCCCATGAGCTCAAGGTCATCAACTTTAGACTCCTTGATTCCAAAGCTGGGAGCAAATCAACCGATATTGTTTTCTATCCGCAGGTTTATAGTTCATCTTTAATCACAGCTCACAGAATCCAATTCACCAAGCATGCTTTTCATATTATATTATACATAGTATAACATGGAATTTTCATCTTTTTAATACCAGCGATCTCCCCATACACACTGTGAAAGCACACAATTAATGGCAGGAGCCTTTAGAATTGTAAGCCCCCATTACCATGTGTCCAATCTGAAGGAGCAGCAGTAAATGACATGAAAGCATGTTCTGAGCTCACTGCAGCTGTCACAAAGCAAAGTAAAATGTTTATCAAAGATGGAGAGCACATGACAGCTTGTTAGACATTGACAGGGGCAGTTACTCATCCCTTCACATTCTTGACAGTGAGATTGGGAACATTCTCAACTTATATACTGTTGGTCTCTCTCTTATGATGGTGTGTTAGCTGCTAACAAAGTAGACTGAATATGCTTATGAGATATAATTCACCATTGTATACCTGAAAAGTGTTGTATAAAATTATATATTTAATTAAAAATAAAATGGGAGTGCACGGTGCTTAAATGCATATTTAATTTTCAATAATATTCTTGGATTAATGCTAACTTGTTAACAGATTAATAACTTCAGATATCAAATACCATGAGGAACTTTGAATCAGTTGGTTAACGACAAATATTTTTATGAGATTATCTCCATGCATAACTTAGACTGGCCTAGAATATGTTATGTACCTCAGGCTGGCCTCAACCTCATGATGCTCCTGTTTCTGTGTCCCCAGTTTTGGGATTACAAATGTGAATCTTGACTCATTGCCACATTTTATTTATTTATTATTCTCTTTTTAGTACTTTATACATAATACTGGGTTTCTAATTTACTTCTTTTTTTTTTTTTGGTTTTTTGAGACAGGGTTTCTCTGTGGCTTTGGAGGCTGTCCTGGATCTAGCTCTTGTAGACCATCCTGGCCTTGAACTCACTAGATCTGCCTGCCTCTGCCTCCCAAGTGCTTCTAATTTACTTCTTATGTATACTTTCAGAGACACTAACCTGAAGTCCAGGCAGGTTCTGTGTTTTTTTTTTTATTGCTATTGATTTTCATTCATACTCAAACATTTTTTCCTTTATATGGCAACAATCTCTGATGTTGAGGTCCATTGGTCTCTGTAAAACTGTTACTTGATTTAAGATGGCTGTGGCCCCTCAGGGAATATCTTTTCCTGTTCAGTATGTCAGCAAGACCATCTTAACCACTTTTAATACTAATGATTTCTAGATTACTCTAGAAAATGCATTTCTGGACTAAACACTTTTGGCAGTGTTGGTCTACATCTACAGCTTCTTGAAGAAATCTTATTGTTTTCATTCCCCCAATTTAAAGTCTTCTTTCTGTTTCCTGAAATTGTAAGGAGTGTACTTGTTTGTTTCTGTTGTGTTTACCTTTGCTTGAAGATTAAAGTTCCTCTGATCTCAGGTTTAAATTAATGCCCCAAGGATTTCCACAGAGTGAATATGGGTTAATCTTTGCATCTCTGTTCCATGTTTGGCACAGAATCTGCAGCCCAAATGTCTGAGTCACTGTTCATCTTGCTTAGAATTAAGAATGGCCTTGGAGATGGGAGATAATGAAAAAATTAGCATGAATTCTCACATTTTTGGCTTTACTCTTTTCTTCTATACAACTTTATTTTCTTTTGTTGCACGTTTTTGTTTACTCTACATTACCCAATTNCTCCAGCCTAGCCCAGATGCTTGGAGTTTATAAACCAGGCCTTGATAGTGAGAACTAAGCATCATCAGATAGGCAGGGGGAGCAAGATGGAGTCACAGACCCAGGTCCTCATGTCTCTTCTGCTTTGGGTGTCTGGTGAGAAAAGTATTATAAACTTTTCAGAGTCTCTTCTTGTATATAAGAAATTCATAATGTGTGCAAGGGTTTAATATTTTTTATGCCATCGTACTTTGACAATATGGCACTAAAAGGCCATTAAATGACTAATTTGATATGTATTAAGTTCTGTGTTTTTATTATACATGAGTATTGGTTTTCCTGATTACAGGAGCCTGTGCAGATATTGTGATGACGCAGTCTCCATCCTCCCTGGCTGTGTCAGCAGGAGACAAGGCCACCATCAGCTGCAAGTCCAGTCAGAGTCTTTTATACAGTGAAGATCAGAAGAACAACTTGGTCTGGTACCAGCAGAAANCAGGGCAGTCTCCTAAACTGCTGATCTACTTAGCATCCACTCGGTACACTGGGGTCCCTGATCGCTTCATAGGCAGTGGGTCTGGGACAGATTTCACTCTCACCATCAGCAGTGTCCAGCAAGAAGACATGGGAGATTATCACTGTATGCAGAAATATAGTAAACCTCCCACAGTGCTTCAGCCTCCAACAAAAACTTCCTCTGAGAGTCTCACCAGCTGCTTGCGCCACACACAGCCCTGGACTTGCACCTTCCCTCTTCTGCCCGAGAGCCTGAAAGCTCATGAAACACTCATGAAAATGTTTACATAGTCCAGCAAAAATAATGGGCTCAATGTCTCTTATGTCT
>NC_048601.1:60560622-60564505 GCF_003668045.3 Cricetulus griseus | reverse complement strand
TTTAAGATAGCCTCTCCACTATTGCTTAGATTGTTAATTGGGGCCAACCTAGTAATTCTCTGGACATTTCTCTAGTGCCAGATTTCTCTTTAAACTTATAATGGCTCCCTCTATTATGGTATCTCTTTTCTTCCTCTTCTCTATTCTTCCCCTGACTCGGTCTTCCTGCTCCCTCATGCCCTTCTCTCCCCTCCTCTTTTCCCCTTCTGTTTCTTCTGACACCCTCTCCCTCTCACCATGCTCCCAATTACCTCAGGATATTTTTTCCCTTTCCCCTTCTCAAGGGGACCATGTATGCGTCTCTTAGAGTTCTCCTTGTTTCCTAGCTTCTCTGGCAGTGTTGATTATAAGCTGGTACTCCTTTGCTCTATGTCTAAAATCCATATATGAGTGAGTACATGCCGTGTTTGTCTTTTAATGACTGGTTTACCTAACTCAGGCTGGTTTATTTTAATTTCATCCATTTTCCTGGGCATTTCAAGATTCCATTGTTTTTTTTTCTGCTGAGTAGTAGACCATTGTGTAAATGTACCACATTTTCTTTATCCAGTCTTCAGTTGAGGGGCTTCTAGGATGCTTCCAGGTTCTGGCTATTACAAATAGTGCTGCTATGAACATCGTTGAACATATGTCTTTGTTGTATGAATGTGCTTCTTTTGGGTATATGCCTAGGATGGAATTGCTGGATATTGTGGTAGACTGATTGCCATTTTCCTGAGGAACGTGCATTTTGATTTCCAAAGTGGCTGTAGGTGTTGTCACTCCCACCAGCAGTGGAGGAGTGTTCCCCTTTCTCCACATCCTCTGCAGCATAAACTGCCATTGGTGTTTTTGCTTTTAGTCATTGTGACAGGAATAAGATGGTATCTCAGAGTTGTTTTGATTTGCATTTCAAAGATGGCTAAGGATTTTGAGCACTTTCTTATATGTCTTTCAGCTATTTTAGTTTCCACTATTGAGAATTCTCTATTTATTTCTGTACCCCGCATTTAATTGGTTTATTTGGTGTATTGGTGACTAGCTTGTTGAGTTCTTTGTATATTTTGGAAATCAGCCCTCTGTGGAATGTGGGCTGATTTCCCATTCTGTGGGCTGGCGTTTTGTCATGTTGACTGTGTTCTTTTCCTTACAGAAGCTTCTCAGTTTCAGTAGGCTCCCTTTGTTAATTGTTGATCTCAGTGTCTGTGCTCCTGGTGTTATGTTCAAGAAGTGTTCTCCTGTACCAATTAGTTTGAGGTTACCACCTACTTTCTCTTCTAAGATGCTCAGTGTGGCTGGATTTATGTTGAGGTGTTTGATCCATTTGGACTTAGGTTTTGTGGATGGTAATAAATATGCATCTGTCTGCAGTCTTCTACATGCCAGCATCCAGTTATGCCAGCACCATTTGTTGAAGATGCTTTCTGTTTTTTATTGTATAATTTTAGCTTTTCTGTCAAAAATCAGCTCTTTGTAGGCATGTGGGTCAATATCAGGGTTTTCAATTTGATTCCATTGGTCTACCTCTCTATTTCTGTGCCAATACCAAGCTGGTTTCAGGAATGGATCTCTATGATAGAGCTTGAAGTCAGGGATGGCGATGCCTCTGGGTATTCCTTTATTGTACGATGTTGTTTTGGCCATTCTGGGACTTTTGGTTTTCTATATAAAATTGAGAATTTTTCTTTCCAGGTCTGTGAAGAATTTTGTTGGGATTTTGATGGGGATTGTATTGAAATTGTAGAATGCTTTGGCAATATTGCCATGTTTACCATATTGATCCTACTCATCCAAGAGCATGGGAGATCTGATGGGGGAAATGCTTCTGTGTATGTGTTTGTCTTTTTGGATGATAAATAAAGTACTGTTTGGCCAATGAGGCAGCAAGTTAGGCAGGAGTAGGAGTCAATGAGGATTCTGGGAAATGTAGTAAAGAAGTGGTGATCCAGGCAGGAAGTGACATAGCAGGGAGACTCATATATAAACAAGGGCAAGAAGGAAGTGGGCCCCTTTGCTCTTCCTCCAGAGTCACCATGTGAGCCTGGGAAGACAGGATGCTTGTTGTTGGCATCCAATAAGATAAGTCTTATAAAATATATAGATTTATGATAATTAAGACTGAGGTAGCAGATGAGAAATCCTGGTCTTTGGCCAAAGCAGCATTTGTAACTAATATAAGTCTCTGTGTATTATTTGGGGACCTAAGTCGGCGGGCAGAACTCGGGCAGAACTCGGGCAGCTGGCAGAAAGCACCCATGTGGTGGTAGGACTTGGGTGGCTTTTGGCAGAAAGATTCATTGTAACAGAGATCTTTCCATTTTTGGGTGTTTTCTTTAATTTCTTTCTTTAGAGACTTAATGTTCTTGTGATACAGGTCTTTCACTTCTTCGGTTAGNGAGATACAGGAAGGAGGGCCTGAGCCCTCACCCAAATGATGTGATGGACTTTGATGATCCCCTGTGGAGAGCTTCATTATCCCTGGAGAGTGGCTAGGGATGGGTTTGGGTTTGGGGGGACCATGGGAGGATGGGAGGTGCAGGGAATGGGGGGATGGATATGTAAATACAAGTCTTCAAAAATAAATAAAAAATGTTAAAAAAAATATAAAATCATTTTAATGAATANATATCTACATATAACAATTGAGCTGCCAGAAAACCAAGTATGTTGCCTTTAGACCTTCTTCTTCCCCCATTTCTGTTTCCCCAGACCCAATCCTCATATCTTGTTATTAGAGTTGTAAAGGAACACCAGGTGTAGCTGTTCATCCTAAATATGGGAGAAGGATCCCCAACTCAAGTCATCATGGCTAAATTAATTAAAACAAGGTTATTTTTAAATTCATGTACACAGACTGCCTTTCCATAAGGTTAGGTTCCATAGATTAGCATTGGATATGAGGAAGAAAATGCTTTTTGTAGCTCAGAAGTATGGGGTTTCCAAGTTGGGGTTTTGGTAGGCAAAATAAGTGGGGATATAGGAGTAGAAAACAACGTAACAATTTAGTCCCTTCTGAAACAAAGACATGGCTACAACATGGTCATAACAACAAGTAATCATGAGTGGTCATATAACCATTTGAAACAAAAGTAGGGTAAAAGATGGTTATAAACAACTTCTTGAAATAAAGACATGATCATCATTCCTGGTAGTCAATCCAGTACCACTTGTAGTTAAGGTTGGGGTCGGGGAAAACAAAGATTTAATCATAAACAGGACTCGATTTGCCTTCATGGGAAGGTGGTATTTAAAACCAAGATAGAGGCAGGCTGGTTCTTCACAGCCTTTCNTACCCATGCCCACATCTCCTTTGGATTCCACAGACCATCCACTCCTAATGTTCTATCTCCTGCTTGTGGCTGGCTCCCATCCCCAACTGCAGTATCCATCTTCTGCTAAACCACAAGCCAAATCTGCCAGAAAACCAGGTAGGCAGCCTGCAGGACTCTTTTTTCCCCCACACTGAATTCCCTCAGTCTTGTCCCTGGAACTTCATCACATCACCATCTGAAGTCTTCCTTCACTCCTGTCTACATCTCTTGTGAATTCCACAACCATGCATTTTCCCCCCACCCCTTGCTCCTTTTTTTTTAGAGGCCAGGACACTAACAGGAATTTCCTGCTCCTTCCAGAAAAACATTCAAATTTCTATGCCTTTGATCTCCTTTTTGCTTTATCTAGAACCTCACGTACTGTATTGAGCAGATACTGAGAGAGTGGACAGTCTTATCTTATTCCTGATTTTAGTGGAATAGCTTTGAGTTTCTCTCTGTTTAATTTGATGTTGGCTGTGGCCTTTCAGTATATTGCCTTTATTATGTTTAGGAATGTTCCGTGTATCCCCGATTTCTCCAAGAACTTTATCATGAACTGGTATTGATTTTGGTCAAAGAATTTTTCAGCA
>NC_048601.1:60560268-60560517 GCF_003668045.3 Cricetulus griseus | reverse complement strand
CTAATGAGATGATGCTGTGACATTTTCCCCTCAGTTTGTGTATAAGGTGGATGACATTGATTTTCTTCATTTTCTTTTTTTAGAATTTAAATTAGAAACCAGCTTCATTTACATGTCAATCCCAGTTTTCTCTCCCTCCCCTCCTCCCCTGCCCCCTTTCAACTCCCTATCCTATACCCTTTCTGCTCCCTAGGGAGGGTGATGCCATCCATGGAGGATCTTCAAAGTCTGTCATATCATTTGGAGCAG
>NC_048601.1:60559606-60560244 GCF_003668045.3 Cricetulus griseus | reverse complement strand
AGAGGCCCCATAGATTATCCAGACCTTCAAGCTGACATCCTCATTCAGGGGGTCTGGATCAGTCTTACGCTGGTTTCCCAGCTATCAGTCTGGGGTCCATGAGCAACCCCTAGTTCAGGTCAACTGTTTCTGTGGTTTTCTCCAGCCTAGTCTTGAACCCTTTGCTCATCAGTCCTCCCTTTCTGCAACTGGATTCCAGAGTTCAGCTCAGTGTTCAGCTGTGGGTGTCTGCTGCTACTTCCATCAGCTGCTAGATGNTAGTCATGAATCTCAGTATCTGGGAAGGGCATTTAAGGTAGCCTCTCCACTATTGCTTAGATTGTTAATTGTGATCAACCTTGTAGATCTCTGGACATTTTCTAGTGCCAGATTTCTCTTTAAACCTATAATGGCTCCCTCTATTTTTTTTTATTAGAAAGAAAATTACATGTCAATCCCAGGTTCCTCTCTCTCCCCCTCCTCCTCTGCTCCTCCAGCTAACGCCCTACCTATCCCATACCCTTTCTGCTCTCCAAGGAGGGTGAGGCCTTTCATGGGGGTCTTCAAAGTCTGTCATATTCTTTGCGATAGGGCCTAGGCCAACCCACTTGTGTTTAAACTCAGGGATTATCCCTCCATGTGGGATGGGTTCCTAAAGT